>NC_058030.1:1816883-1854383 GCF_019176455.1 Solea senegalensis
TTTACGTGTGTGTTTGTGTATTATTATCAACATATTTTGCTATGATGTGACGTGTTTTTGATCCAGGACAGTGTTTTTAACGCGTCGTTGTATAAAAAAAACTATAATTCCAAACATTTTCCAGAAGTTCTAAGATGGAGCCTTGAAGTAAACTTTGCTCCATTTATCACTCTTAATCACAATAATGTCAAAAACAATAATTATAATCAGACATACAGTTAGTGAGGTTTTTATACATGTAAATATCCTTGTATAAGAATATGAATCATATTTTAACCCTGAATCTATTTTTATAATCAAAATTAAGAGGACAGTTTTTAATATCACAGTCTGAGTTTGGACTGCAGTACCTGCACTGGCCACAAGTCGGTCACCGCCCACACTGCTGTAAACAACGCGATGGAACAGATGTAATGTAATGATGAGCACAGCTTAAGTTAAGTGTATAAAATGACTTAACTGCATTCTTAGTGGAGTAGAAAGACATCCAGGTGCGCGCACACACACACGCACACACACACACACACACATTTTTTCAGTCACAGACAGTGGTGGCAAAGGCCAGTGTACCACAGGGAGACGGCCTATAATAGCTTTAACCCAGCGCTCAGGTGTGACTCGCCTTTGTCCAGCCAAATGTCAGAGAAAAGCACAACTCCAGGGAGAGAGGGAGAGAGAGAGAGAGAGAGAGAGAGAGAGAGAGAGGGAAGGACGGGGCCGAGTGGTTTAACGTCCCACTGTTAAAAACTTATAATTCATAAACATACTTGTGTTTGTCTCGTGCTGCTGTGTGATCACCACGTTCTCGACCTGGAGTTTCTTGTGTTTAAATCTGAATGAATAAATAAAGGCGTGTTTATGAGGAGACATGTAACATGGTGGCAGTTTTGCGTGGTTGTAATGTTGGGGGCTGGGATCCCTGCTCTGTTCTCTCCTCGCCTCAAGAGCTCCCTCAGGGGCAGTAGGACCAACTCTGCCAGCCTCTCTCTCTCTCTCATTTACCCCCCCACACACACACATGCACACTCACTGACGTCAGCTGCTCCGGGCCTTCTCCCCTGGGTGCTACCACAACCCTTTGTTTCCCCTCCCTCCCTCCCTGCCTCTCCATCCCTTCTCCCTGTCCTTTGTCCCTGGAAATAGCTGTCCTGCTTTACTGCCTGATTGGAATTCAGTGCACTATGGGAAGTCACAGGGGACGGCCATTGTCAAGTGTGTGTGTGTGTGTGTGTGTGTGTGCAGGTATGTGTTGATGTGAGTGTTTCTGGAACATGATTATTTAGTTTGTTCAAACCAGGTAAGACCTGCCGTTTCCAGGAAGCGCAGTCGCGGGATTATCTGACTACGTTTCTATTTCCAGCGTACGAGATGCATTCAATGACCCTAGTAAATTGAATTAATAGTCTTTTTTCTTTTAAGTTATAGTCGTGATTTTCTGCTTTGAGACTTTTACTCGTGACGTAAAACCACGTAAACCACACTGACCTTTTCGAGACCAGTCTGTAAAACCTGGTCCTAATGAGGCAGAACCTCATTTCGTGAAGGAACTGGTTCAGATTTGTGGATTGTGGTTGAGGTTGAGGCAAGAACTGCTTATGTTAACGTGATGATAACCCTTTGTTTACGCTGATTAAATGAATGGAGGTCAATGTAGTGTCCTGAGAAGAATGGATGTACAAGTTTGTGTGTGTGTGTGTGTGTGTGTGTGTGTGTCATGCTTCTGCTCACAGCGTGAATCCTTGAATTGGGGTTAAGGAACAAGAGAATTCCTCCCTCGTATTCCCTGCGTTCCTCTCTCTCCTCTTTGTCTCTCTCTCTCTCACCAGTGTGAGTTGGAAGTCTTGAAATATTAACCAATCTGCTCTTCATTTTTTTTCAAATACGATAGAAAACACACTGCTAAATAAATAAGTCAGGAGCGAGTCCTGCCGAGGAAGCGCCGCAGCGAGACGGAGGCCGCTCGTCTAAACAACAACACAAACAACAACAATGAAGAAAGGGAACGATGGGGGAGGAGAGGGGAGGGGGGGGGGACAACTCATGGGTGTCCGCCCATGAGTTGGTTTCTCCCTCTCTCTTCACTTTAAACTTTTAGAAGTGAATCATTTTCACACATAAAATTAGTGACAGTGAATTTGTCAGCGCGTCTCTGCACACAGCGAGAGGAATCAGGGATTGGGTACCTTGCTCAGGGGCACCCCAGCCCGCGATCCATCCCGCGGTTTGAACCGGCAACCCCCCGGATACAAGCCCAGTTCCTTAATGTATGTCATCGTGTGTTTAGCGTCAGATTTATGCCTGTCGCTGCGGTCATTGAACATTAACACCTGGGTTTGCAGTGTGGACGTTTGAAAGCAGCGTGAACCTCCTTTTCTACAAAAACACACACACATTCTGCCTAAGTAAAGTGGACTGGAATGCTGTCCACACGAGCCTGGCATTTTCCAAGGTTGCTTTTTAGATTAAAAACTCTGGGGCAGCGTTTTAGTCTGGATGGACAGAAAGCTGAGTTTTTTTCTTTGGCCACAACTTCACTTGTGAAAAATAGCTCTGTCCACATTTACTTTCACTTTCACTTTGAGACAAGTTCACCTTTAACTTCCACTCTTAATAGATGTGAACATTAACCTTCTGAAATACAAGTCCTGGGTTGCAGTGTGGATGTGTGAAAGCAGCATGAACCTCCTTTTCTACATCTACACTGCTCCATTGTCATTAAAAAACACATAAGTTTGAAAACACGACGTGTCACGTTATAGTTTGAAAACTCTGGTCTGGATGGACAGAGAGTGGAGTTATCAGCAGTCCACATTTACTTTCACTTTCACTTTGGTCTCGTAGCAGAAATCTCTGCTCCTGATGTTTCCCGTTGGTAGAGAAGAGAAATGGTCACATGACATACATTTTCAGGTGTGTGTTAGTGTGGACCCTTGAGCTGAAACCCTCGTCCGAACGCAGATTGTTTTCATTTAAGAAATGTAAATGTAATCGTCTGGTATGTGGCTCATGCACTGGTGCTCTCTTGGTTCACGGGGACAGTGTTTGTTGGGTCTGGGGCTGAATTAGGTGCTGGAATGATGGGAATGACGGTGGCGGGGGGGTGGGCGGGGCTTGGATTGGGTGTCTGGATATGTGTTCCCCCCTCGTCGGCTGCCAAAGCCGTGCGGCCTGCAAATGAGCAGATAAAATTCTCTGTGTGCGAATCTGAGTCAAGAAGTGCTCGGGCTTGTGTACAGAGATTTGTGTGCGTTTGGAGAGTGTGTGGATATTTGGTGTGTGTGTGTGTGTGTGTGTTTACCCTGGGAGGATAGGGAGTGTGTGTGTGTGTGTGTGTGGGGGCAGTGACAGCTGCAGAGGGGAGACTGTTTACTGACTGATAAGGGGAGGGGCTTCACATCAGAGACACGATGAGAAGACGAATAAATCTGCTGTGCAACTTACACAGAAGCTCATAGGAGAGAGGGAGTGAGGGAGGAAGGAAGTGAAGGAAAGATAGATAGGGCCCTGGGCTGCCCTTGACCCCCACAGTGTTAAACTAACACCAGATCAGATTAGAATCAAAATCCACTCTGGAATTGTGTTGAATTAAAAGTCTTTGTTGTTAATTTGATAGTAAAATAGATCATTTTTAAAGAATTTCATAGTCAATGTAACTCCTAATCTGGTCCTAATCTGATCTGGTGTTGAATTGACTCTTTTAGGAGCATTTTTCTGGCATGAACGGGGACCAGTATCATCCTCACAGAGACTAAAACCTGGTCCTCATGAGTCAGAACTCAGCTTCTGAGGAACTAAGCCTCAAAATGTCCGTCTTGACTTATTTTAACCCAGAAAAAGGCCAGAAAATGAAGTGTTTGCCCGTTTTTTCCAGAATAACCTTCAATATCTGAGCGTCATTTACAGTTGACTGCATGTTTAAATACTGTTTTAACAATGAAGTGGAAAAAAAACACCTTAATTGAACACGATCACCAGATTGTGTGTTGAACTTGAGACGTGAACAGTATCAAACATATTTAAAATAACATTAAAACAACAATATCCGTCACAGACGCACAAAGACTTCTCCATTAAAGCCGGCTGCAGCGTGTAATGTGTTTCCTGATGTAATAATAGCCCCACTAGTCCTTAATTATTCATATTATAGTAATACAATCCAAGTTAACGGTTCAAACATTAGTACATAATAAAACTCCCGAGGCTTCGCTTTTAATTTAATTCCTGCGTTTAAATTAATTTTTGGGGCATGCTTGTGCTTTTAGCTCGCTTCTCCGCAGAGGGGCGGGGGCTGGGGAGGGGGAGGGATGGATTGTGGGAGACGGAGAGAACGAGAGTCAGAGAGAGAGGGAGACGCTGAGGGAGATGGATCGTGCGCAGGTGAGAGAACAGACATACAGGTGTTTGTGCAGGAGGGGGCGACGCTGAGAGGGCGACAGGCAGGAAAAAGACAGGAGGGAGGGATGAGAAATGTTATTCATGCAGAGAAATCAGCGCTGAATCCACCTGATTTAATCAGATATTGAGATTATTCACTTGTCACACTAGTTGTGCTTGGTTTACCAAAGAGATGCTGCAAACTGTTGACACTGTGTCTCTCTAACCTGCTGCTCGGATCATCGCTTTCCTTTATTATCCCTCACATTTAACTTAAGGAGGAGCAAGAGTGTTGTTATTTTGTGTATTTATACACGTGTGTGTGTGTGTGTGTGGAATAGAGTCATGATTTGAGGGGAAAAACACACACACACACACACACACACACAGCATGGCGGATGTAGGCTGTAATTACAGGACCCCCTGTCCTCTCTTTCTGTCTTTCTCCCTCTCTGCCCTGCTGACCTCTCCCCTCCTTTGATCTGTTTCATGTCACCCTCTCTCTCTCTCTCACACACACACACATGTTCACACACACACACACACATGTTCACACACACACACACACACACACACACACAGCTCTTTGTTGCAGCCAGTGTGTGGTCTTTAATTCTCACAGGAGCCTCTTTTTCTGGATGGTTTATTTTGAAACCTCTGCTTTCTCCACTCTCATGTTGAACTTGATACACGGGGATTATAATCCCGGTGTAAGTGATGTCCTTGTGTGTGTGTGTGTATTTTAAGTATTAGCTATTTGTATTCCCTAAGACACTTTTCCATCAGTGAGTACAAGCTGTTGGATAAATATGAACTCCAAGTGTTTCAGAAATCATTCAACCATAAACATTTAGCGACGTTAGCCTTTGATTTCTGCGCGACAATTCGTCATTTTGTAGAAATCAGAAATGTGCTCACATGTCCACATGGTGGTCCAGTGGTAGGGCGAGTTGTCTTTCAACTGGAAGGTTGTTGGTTCAATTCCTGGCTCTGCGAAGTCTCTGTGTCCTTGAGCAAAGACACTTAACCCTATGTTGCAGTGTGTGTGTGTGTGTGTGTGTGTGTGTGAATGGGTGAAAACTGCTGTGTAAAGCATCTCATCAAGACTAGGAAATCTTAATCTAGCAATAATCTTCCGTCTCACATTTAATCCACGCTTTCTCTTTAATCTCTGTTTGTCCCCTTTCTTTCTTCCTTTCTTTCTCCCTCCCTCTCATTGTGTCTCCTTCACCTCTCTACCTTTATCCTCCTGTCCCTCTGTTCTCAAACCTCTGCTGGCGATATTGTCTTCCTCAGGGGAGCGAAAGGTTTTTATACACATGTAATTATTATTATGCAGCGCACACACACACACACTCTCTGTGTGTCTATTATGGTCTGGATTTCTTATCTTAAAAGACAAAACTACATACAGTACTTCTGATTTCTGCTGTCGCATGTCATTCAACTGTTGTACACATGCTTCTCGTAATTATAATAATTATAATTATACATCGAAAGAAACTGAGATAAAATGTGTGTCAAAAATCTTTCACTGACGATGATTGATCGAGAGTTCAGACAAGAGGCGGAGCAATATTTGCCATTTCAGTTGCATCTTTGTTTTCAGAAATGTTATTAAGTCACTAAAACTTCACTTTTTATAGTGTTTTGATGACCTATTTCATGTATTTATACTGCATTTCTAATCAGAATACTGTATACAATTGCATTGCAGTGCAGACGTACAATATAGATTGGATAGATGAACCATTTGAGTTTTATTTATAATTGTTTGCATTATTTGTTATCAATAAACAGTTATTTCTAATCAAATAGAGGAAAATCAGTGTCAATTATTGGTCATCATTTCTAAAAGAAAATAGGCATCTGCTATAGACACACCCACGTCGGTTGACCTCTGTGGCAAAATTCCAATGTCTTGGTTCTTGAATGGGTTTAAATGCCTTCAGATGAAAGGGACAGACAGTTAGTGCTGGACTTAAACACAGATATCATAGAAATATGTTGTGTGTTTCTTGACATAAAAAGTCATAAAAATTGCTTTACAAAGAGGAAACTGTAACAGATATTAAGAAATAATAAAGATATTCCAATGACCGTAAATGAAAGTCACTCCTGAATGTCATCCTGAATCTTCTTCATCCTGTTTTATCACTGCTTGTATATGTGTGTGTGTGTGCATTCTCTCTGTCTGTCTCTCTCTCTGTCTCTCTCTCTGTCTCTCTCTGTCTCTCTCTCTCCATCTTTGGTGCCGTCTGTGCCTCTAATCCCTGAGTGTGTCACTAATGGCAGGTCCAGGTGTTCTGCTCTGCTCTGCTCCTCCCGTGGGGACTTCCTCTTCACTGTGTGTGTGTGTGTCTTCCTCTCATGGGGGGTTTAGGAGTTGTGAGTATGGGGGGCTGTTCAGGATCTCGTCCTCCAGAAGGGAAGGGAGTGAAGGGGAGCGGTGGGCAGGAGGTACCCGCCTCTCGCAGCTTGCTCCTGGGCCTCCCCTGGGTCCAGGACCCCCCTCTACCGTCCTCTCCTGGGACTCCAGGAGCCTGATTGCCCCTCTCTTTACTCCCCCTCTCCCCTCTTTTTTCTCCCCTCTGTCTCCTCTCAGCCTTGCCTGTTGGCAGCTTATATACCCTGGCACTGCTTCTGTTTTTGTGTGTTTTTATGCACTTTTATTCCTCTAATTCCGCGTCACCGTTAAAGCTGCAGTGCGTAACTTCTGCTCATTGTCGTCGTCGTCGTCGTTGGTCTGCGTGACCAGAATCAACGCAACGACATTAGCTTTGTTGTTTACTTGAAAACGGGCTCAATCGGACTTGACTGAGGGAGCGTTTGTGTGTATCCAGCAGCAGCACAGGGGTGGGCGGAGACAAAAAGTGTTTATCCCGCTGATGAAAACAAGCTTTCCAATCACTTCCTGTGTGCAGCGCGAGATCTAAACACAGCTGATGTGAACTCATGTTGACAATGGCCGGAATGTGACGTGCATTAAAAGTTACGTACTACGGTTTTAATATCGCTCATATAAGTGTTTCAATGAGCTGCAAATCAAGGATTTAAAGGGACAAAATTATATTATTAATATTTTCATTTGAAACTACTTACACTGTTACACACTATTTGCACTGATTTCACATCAGCATTAAAGCTGCAGTGTGTAACTTTTGCCTATTTCCGTTGTTCTGCGACGTGATTTGCTTCGTCCTTTATTTGAAAACAGGCTCCGTCAAACACACCTGACTCAGGGAGCGTTTGTGTGTACAGGGGCGGGCGGAGACTAAAAGTTTCGTACTGCAGCTTTAATGACGCTCACGTTCAAGTGTTGAAATGAGCACAGGACGCTGCAAATGAAAGTGGTACAGTCCTTTAATTTGAACAAACGTGGACCGTGTCCTCGTGGCGTCCTCACGGACAACAGGAAACAGTTCGTGTCTGTGTAACAGTGTGTTGTTGATGTTTTGAGCGGCTCCAGCTGTCGACATCACTTATTCAAAGGTCCCTCATGTTCCGTACAGGTGAAAGCAGGAGGATGTTGTGTGTGTGTGTGTGTGTGTGTGTGTGCGCACTTGTCTCAGATCAATCACGTCCATTTGTGGCGGACACAGTTTTGTTGTTGTGAGTGATGAATGCACACACACACACACACACACCTATACGAGGGTTCTCGCTAAATGCTAATTATCCGTTATTATTCACCGGGCGACACTAAAGGAAAAACAACTGGGCTGTTGTTATTCATCACCACGTGTGCATTATTAGAGTTTTGTGGCCATTTCAGGGTCTACTTATGTGCATAGGTGCACTTTTGTGCAAACGTCTCCACGTGTACTTATATCTGCTGCCTCTTTAGGACCTCGTCAGGACCGGTAGACCAAAAAAAAACCTGGTCCCAACGAGGCAGATGAACCTCGTTACTGAGGAAGTCCAGGGCTAAGATTTGAACTGTGGCCGTAGGGTAAGGTTTATGGTTTCTCGTCTCGTGAGCTCTCCATCAAACACACGCGCGCGCCCCCATTGTGTGTGAGTGCATATGTGTGCGTTGGCATGGTGTTGTTGTTTATCCAACACTCTGCCCGACAGCTGGTTCTCATTTCTGAGCGAAACAAACAAACAAACAAACAGCAGGCAGGCAGGCAGACAGACAGACAGACAGACAGACAGGAAAAAAACAGTATAGAATATAAGTATAGAACCACAAGGAGGTAAAGAAAGGACGATGATGATGTTTATACTGATTCAAAGGAAGGTGGCAGAGATGAAAACAGGGACGAGTAAGAGGAAGCAGATGCCAGTCGTCCTCCACCACATGGTGTGTGTGTGTGTGTGTGTGTGTGTGTGTGTGTGTGGAGCAGAGAGAGACAGACTGTGTGTGTGTGTGTTTGTTTTTGTCTGTCCATGTCTTCTGGCTTTGTGGAAGCATTTTGTGACCAAAATTCATTTTATTGAATATACGTATGTTACTGTGAGCAGCGGTGACATCATGAGAGCTGCAGCTCAGTGTTAAGTTTGGTCCGGAAATCAACATTTTTAAAAAACATAGTTTTAATAACTTCATTTGTCAAATGGAACCTGGAAACATTCACATTTAAGAAGTGGAAAAATCAGAAAGCATCAATTAATGATCAATAATAATAATAATAGTAGTAATAGTAGTAGTTTTCCCTGGGACTATTATTTCTTTATTTTTTAATTATAATTTGGAATCGCAAACAGTTTTCTAATTGAAAGCATATATTGATCATCTCAAAAAAAAAGTGTTTTTAAATCTACTTTGAAAAGGTTTTATGTACGTTTTTACTTTCTTTAATCTATATTTAATAATCATGTATTTCATATTTAGTCTGTGTATTATTTTGTATTAATACAGAGTAGGGCTGAAACAATGACTCGATTAATCGATTGTTAATCGAATACTAAATGAATCGTCAATAAGAATCGGTTTGAGGTTGTTGTTTTCTTTCTGATTCTTCAGCTTCTTAAATGTGAATATTTTCTGTTTTCTTTGCTCCACATCACAAAGAAATCATTCGGAATCATTTTGGTTTGTGGACAAAAACAAAGTTTTTGGAGAACATCATCATTTCCACATTTTCTGGACCAAACGAGTACTCGATTAATCGAGGGAATAATCGACAGGTTCATCGATTATGAAAATAATCGTTAGTTACAGCCCTAATACACAGTGTATGTGTTGTCAAGCAGTTTTACACATCGTTTATTATTAAACTGTTGTATTTTACCACATGGAGGAAGAAAAAAAAGATTTAACTACTATATCAAAAAAAAAGCTCCACACTGGTCAAACTCTTATTTTGAAAGCTTATTTAATAACTGTGATCTCAGCAAAGTCAAAAAAAACACACACAGAACTCTCACAAACTAGTTCTTTAACTCTGTGTTACCTGCGCTGACCTCGTTTCTAAACACTCAGACAGTGTGTGTGTGTGTGTGTGGAGAGAGGACAAACCTGTCATCTGTCCACTCGCTGTCCAACACACCCCCATCCTTAGCCCCCTGCCCCTCACCTTCTGCCCTCAAAACACACACGCGCAGACTCACACTGCCCATATGGAGCAGTTGGCGCCCAAAAGTGTCCAAAGCAGCCGGGATCCAATCCCAGGGCAGAAGGTGAGGGTCCCCACAGCCGTGCGTGTGTGTGTGTGTGTGTGTCCACCACCGTGTCCTCCAGGGCTCAAGCCCCGGACAGACTGCTGTGTCGTCCTCTCTATCTGTCCTCGCTGTGGCACATATGGGGTATGATTGTGTGTGTTTGTGTTTGTTGCCTCTTATCATAAACGCTGACCTTGTCAGGACCTCTGTAGTCCTCAATGGAGACCAAAACCTGGTCCCTAATGAAGCAGGACGTCACTTTTGTGAGTCTTGGTTTGGTATGGGACTGTTTAGATTGTCCAAAAATGAATGGAAGCCAGTCAGAGGCCTTTAAAGGACAGCTGCACAAACCTGTGTGTGTGTGTGTGTGTCCCATGTGAACTGCAAGGACAACGTCTCACACACACACACACACAGACACACACAGGACTGCAGGTCCCTCAAAACCACACACTGAACTACTGAACCCGACATTAAGCCATATTTATGCTGACTTTTGTGTTTGTTGACAACCGTACTACTACTACTTTATTTGGTAACACATTACATGAATTTAGACAATTCAAACTCAACAAAAATGGATTGAATTAACCAGATTAAAGTGATTTATTCAGCGTGCATCATGTGATCTTTCAGGTCTAGTTTCAGAAACAACGATGGAGCTAATGGAAGTACATTAGAACTGTGTTTGGAATCATGAGAGCGACACGTGTGCCAAGTTTGGTTAAAATCAGCACAACTATGTGCGACTTCGACACGATAGTGATCATCCAAAATGTGGCATTTAACACAATTTTGGCCACAAATTCCCACACATTCACCAAATGACGACTTTTGTGTGACCGTGACTCGACGTCTGGGGGGGCGCTATAGAGCTGTTAGCGCCCTCAAAAATGAACAGGAACCATAGCTTCCTTGCACTCGCACAAGCGCTCGGGTCCTGATTGAAGTGTTTGTGTCGAGCTTTTCTCACACACACTCATTTACATCCACACACACACACACACACACACACACTTTTGGCAGCCGTCAGGGGCAAACTGGCAGTCAGTGTTCTCTTTGCTCGAGGACACGCCGGCAGGGGATCAAACCCTCAACCTCTGCTACACATAAGTGTCTATTATTGTCATTATTTCAGGATGAAAACCATCTTGGCCGCCGTCGTTTTGGCCGCTTAATTCGCAGAAATGGCCTCGAATCGCCGTCTCACAAATCATGTGATTTCTTCGTGTGTGGATTTTCCAATCTGAACGATTTCCAGCGTGGATCCAAAAAAGCACGGACTGGCTGTTACTGTGACCGGCGGGAAGTTCTTTACAGGAAGAAAACCAGAAAACCTCGGAGCTGGAGAAACGATGACGAGCTCGTGTGCCACCGGCCTGTTTTCCATTACACTTAACGCGGTGTAGGATATTGAATTTTGACTCTTAATTGTGTTTGCATGTGTGTGTGTGTGTGAAGCCGTGAGTGAGTGTGCGCTGTGCTGCCCAGAGTGAGCCAAGGGTGGAAGTTGTTTTTCTGCCCCCTATGGTGAGTCTGGGGCTGTGTGTGTGTGTGTGTGCCTGGGGCAGCCTGGGGCCATCGGAGGGGGCCTGGGGAGCGGTGGAAGTAAGGATGGAGCAAGAGAGGGATGGAGGCGTAGGAGGCCAGCAGGGGTCTCCCTGGGAAAGGTGCAGGTCTGGGCTGATGGCCAAGCAGAAAGGTGGAGAGTGGGAGTCGGGAGAGTCAGATGGGGGCGGGGGGAGGAGGGGGTGAGGCGGAAGTGGGCAGGCAGGGGAGGTGGGGGTGAGAGAGAGTGAGACAGGCTGTGAAAGGTGGATTCAAATGTTAAGCAGGTAAAGGGCTAAAAGCAAGCTGGTTTATTGTCCGATGTGTCCGATCAACGCAGCGTTCACATCGGGCGACTTCTCGATTTTCCCGAGCTTCCCTTTACGAATTATCCGCACTTTCGTCTCGTATATTCTCATCGCGTCCGCTGTGCAAAGACCTTCAGTCTGGAAAGGTTCTCGTTCATCTACTGTGGGTCTTAAGCCCCTTTTTTGCACCAACATTCCCAGGAACTTTTATTACCAGGAACTTATTTGTCCCGGGAAAAGAATTCCTGGTAATCTGTTCACCTCAAAAGTTCCTGGATAATTGATTCGAATCAGGACGACTCAACAGACTCAAGCAACGAGGTTCCTGACTCCTTTGTTGTTGTAGTACCGGAGTCTGTGACCAAGTAGTAGCATTGATTACATTGTTTCTAGTGGCTCTGTGTGTCTGTTTGTGTTTCCACACTTGCCATGACCACCAGAGGCCGCCAGAGGCTTGTTGCCATCCCTGATTGCCTTATTCAAACTGCTGTCGTGGTTCCTCAGCGTCTCATACTCCTGAATAAGTTTCTCTCACATTTCCCGGACTTGTCTCGGTGTGTGCCGCACATTTAGCTCCGCCCAGCTCGTCTGCTATTCTGGTATGAACTCGGTCGGTTCGTGACGCCGCACTCACCTCCTCCTCGGCTAATACGCACGAAAGAGCTTGGACCTTGTCGCAGGTTTCTTCTCTTTTGATCCATATTTTTTAAATGATTAAAACCTAACCCTTGTTGCCGTGCTAGCTTAAACAGTTTAGCATGTAGCCCCGGCCCTCCAAAGTTCCGTTCAATCCCTAGTCGTGAGGAGGTACTTCTTTTGGCGTGGAAGTGCCCCAAGGTTTTTCAAAATGGAAGAGAACCTTCAGTGTCCTTCACAGGTAAAGCTGTGTTTCCATCATGGTTCGGGTTTAGTTTGGTACAGTCCTGGGTCAGGGTTGTGTTTCGTCTGAGAACAGTACCATTACTTGGTAGGTGGGTAGGGTGTGACGTGACATCGTACCAGTGCAACGACATCGATGGAGGACATGGGCTATTGTTTGTTCCTGCTCGAGGGTTAGGCTTATCCTAACCCATGTGGACAGACTTTGGGCTGGAGTGACGTTTTTCTGTCGTCAAATCATTCGACTTCACTGTCAGTTCTTCTTCGATGAAAGTTTCAAATAGAGCTTTGGTTTTTTGTGTTTTTTCCATTTTTGAAAACATGTACTTCACACACTGGAATAGAGAGATTAGATTAAGATGGAGCTGAAGAGATAAGGTGACTCTAGTTATTATCATTTTTTTTGTTTCATTTTCTACACACTGCGGTCGAAATTCCTCAGCTCGTATTTCTGATCTTTTGCCTCCAAGTGCCACCAGAGGAAGCACACGTACCTCTGGTGGCACACGTACTACAGTTTGAGAACCATGGGTTTAGGGGACATTTTGGGAGCCAGAGAAAAAAAATGCCACCAATGTGTATGTTTTCATACATACAACCAATTGGTAACTTTGAGATAATTACAATGTCACCTCTCGAACCCTAAACAAAAGAAAGAGATGATTATGGGAAAGTTCTGAAAGTTCTTCTTCATCTCGTAAATTCATCGGCTTTGATTTGGTTTGAGCGACAAACTTAGGGTTTGTGTCGAGGGGAAGTCGACGGTGGGAGGCAGAAACATAAAGAGAGCTCGATCAGCGTGTGTGTGTGTGTGTGTGTGTGTGTCTTCATTAGCGAGTGTTTCACCAAGGCTGTGTCCTCCACACGTGTCCACGCGGTCTGGCCTGTTAGAGCGACACACAGCGCGTGTGTGTGTGCAGGTGTGTGTGTGTGTGTGTGTGTGTGTGTGTGTGTGTGTGTGTCTTGTTTCAGGTAGACAGAGGCGGTCCATTTATGTCCTCTTTGGCTTCTTTCCCCCAGTTTTGTTCAGCAGACCTCCAAGTTCTCTCCTCTCCTCTCTTTCATCCCACCATCTCCTCCCTCTCCTCTGGAGTTCTGAGTCTGTCCATCTGGATCCCACTCCTCCCCCCCGCTCCTCCCTTCTCTCCCTCAGTCCTGTCCAGGCCCAGACACGGGGGTGAAGGCCAACATCAGTAGGGGAAAAACTGTCGGAGGGGACGTCGGCGCTATAATGAGTCACAACATGAAAGCTGACGGACGGAGGGAGGGAGGGAGGGAGGGAGGGAGGACGGGGGAGAAGAGATGAAGACAGACGAGAAGAGGGACTGCTGGGGACAGAAGGAGGGATGACGGGTTGAGGGAATGGATGAGACTGTAGAGTGAGACATTTGTGGGGAGGCTGGGGCCCTGTGGTCCTCCTCTCTGCTCCTCTTGTTCATTTGAGAAGAACAGAAAGGAGGAGGAGGAGGAGACGGGGGCAGGAACAGCGTGCGCTGGCGTCCGCCTGTTTCTCTCTTTTCTCCAACTTCTTTTACTCCCTCTTGTTTTTTTCCAATCCTACCCCCCACCCCTCTTCCCTAAACCGTCCATGCTCCTCATCTCCTCACCTCTCTAGGGTTCTTCTCTAATTTAACTTTTCATAGAAATTTTCTTCGCTCCCCCCCTCCTCCTCCTCCTCCTCTTCCTCCACTTTCTCCCAGTTTACCGCTCGGCCTCGTCTTGCCGGGTCCCCTCGCGGCCGGCTGACAAAGGCGGCGTTAAAAAGCCGTGTGATCCTCCATTTTAGCGGCAGCCACGCTCGTCAGAGGATTAGGGCTCCTTAATGACGCTAATCTCTCCTCCCCTTCTTCTTTTTTTTCCACCCGCTTCCTCAAAAAGTGATTTCTCCCCCTTTTCTCTGACGTCTTGTTCTCGTCTCACTTTCCCCACCTCTGGCACGTCACCATTTAACTCAGGCTACATCCACGCTAATCTCTTTTAGTTTAAAAATGCTTAATCTCTGCTCCTGATACACCTGTCGTTCACACACCCACAGTGTTTTAGGGCCACACACAGTACAGGCATTTAAAATCTCGATATTTGTTTGCGTGTTTAAAACAACGACTTATCTTGTGTTTTGAGATTGTTTTTGCTTTATTATAATAACTTTTATTTCCTTTCTTTCTGGAGATGTTTATCCTCTTTGCATTTAATCTCTTTAAACTCGCCTTCGCCGTTAGCAACGCTCACTAACTCAGGGTTTTAGAGGGCAAATTATCATACTAGCGTAGCAGTTAGCTTTGCTGCCTTTCACAAGTGCCAAGGGCCAATTACAACTAAAATGTAAGATAACATATAAAATCTAACATTATTTTATGTAAAATCCCTGCACGTTTCATAACTAGCCTTCTCTGTTAGCAACACTCGCTAACTCAGGGTTTTACAGGCAAATTAACATACTAACGTAGCAGTTAGTTTTGCTGCGACGGCCTTTGTCGTCATGTCCACTGTTTAAGAGTAGCAGTGACTAGCTCACATTATGCGATAGCATTTTCCTTGGGTGCAACCTAATCCATGCTAATAACCTGGAGCTGCGGAAGTGCGGCTACTTCCATTTACAAGTACTGTTTTAAGAAAGTGGCCAAATTACGACTAAAATGGAAGATAACATATAAAAATAAAATCTAACGTTGTTTTATGTAAAATCACTGCAAGTTTCAGAAATAGTCTTGACAGGAAGTAGCCTGTTTTGACAGGAAGTAACTGCGCTTCACACATTTTTTTTGGTATGGCCTTCTGTAGATGGTGTATATCCGCTTTGCATTTAACCTGTTTCTTAAATCAGTCATAACTAGCCTTCTCTGTTAGCAACGCTCGCTAACTCTGGTATTTTACAGGCAAATTAGCAGTTAGCTTTGCTGTGATGGCCTTTCGTTGTCACCCATGCTCAGCTAAGGTTCCACCGCAAAGTATCAGCGCTAGAAAGCTACGAGGTTCCTAAAGACGATTGTCGTTTTTTTGTCTGTCTGGTTATCCTGTCCTAGCATTTAGCTTTGCAGCTATGGCATATTCTCTGTATCTAAGCGGTGCTACAGCGCCGTGTAGGCCTGACATATGCACGGCAGCATTTCGAGTCACTTCCTTCTCGTCAGCCACAGCTGATCAACGTGAACTTTTCTAACCGATGCAAATATCTGAACAATTAAATCTCACAACGGGGTTTAAACTAATCTGGTCCTGCTTCTCCCTCGTCAGTGTCTTGTCAGTCACGTCGTCTCTCCGTTGATGTTAATCTCAAATGTTTTCTCGAGCCATTTCTTTCTCCTACTTTCCCTCCTTGCTGCTAGTCAAATTTATAATTCATGCTTCTACTCAGACCCCCCTGTAGATTTCTATTTGCTCATCCCAGTGCCTACATTTTCCCGGTGATCGATTCATCACAAGGATCTGTTTTCCCTCTCCCTCTCTGCACGTCGTAATACTCGGTAGACTCGACACACACACACACACACACGCGCTGAAGAACTGTGGCAGGAGTGGGCTGAGGTAAAAACGTAGCGTTGAGAGCTTTCTAAAATTATCAGGAGAAACGTCAGTGCTGCACACGGCTCGGCGCTCATGTGTCGGGAGTGTTTGCCTTGCAGAGACACTGCCGTTAAACTCGACACTGGCACATTCACCACTAACTTTTCCCACTGATTGTGTCTCTGAGCCCGATCAAAACACGCACTACTCGTGCCGCTGTAACACGAAACGTGTGTTTTTCAGCATCTTAGACGTGAATATTTGATGCTTTCTTCACAAATAAATCATTCAAACAATCATTTCAACACTTTTATGCACCCAACGTTTACTTTATTGCCCCGTATGAGTTGCGGTCCTAGATTAGTGTAAAATGCCGGCTGAATGAGGAGCATTTAGACGCGTGTTTGGCGCGACTGGGTCGCTAATACCAGAATCTGAACGGCGTCTTTGATGCGTCGCTGGTCTTGGGTTGATGAAGACGTCAAGATCAAAGCTGAGAGAGACCCGCTCCTCACCTCCTTCCCGGCAAATGCTAAGTAGGCTCACTGTGCTGCTCCACAAAGACGAAAAGAACAGTATCAAGCGTTTTTCAGCCCCCCTTTTGTCGACTCGACTCCATTCTGAAGTGTCTATTAAGGGAGTCGTGGCCTTTCTGTCGCCTCCGTGCCAGACTACACAGTAGGGGGAGGGAAAAAAAAAAAAGGGAGTGTGAAAAAAGGGAAAAGAGCAATGCATAATCTCTTATGTATGACAGATAAAGGGAGTGAATATCGCCATCTTTTACGCTCTGCTCTCCACATCTCCTAATCGCTTTTCCGACGTTTCAATCTGCCAGGGCCCTAATGAAAATATGATGAGGCGGATCTATGGTCCTCGGGGACGGATGGCGGGATGGGAGGGGAGGGATGGAACGAGGGATGGCTGCAGAGGGAGGATGAAGGGAGAGAAAATACACTCTGTCCTTATTTCGAGGCTCCACCGGGGATACATAGTTCTTGGAGCTTTCTATTTAGATGTTGCTGCTGCCGCCGGAGTGTGTGTGTGTGTGTGTGAGTGTCTCTTACTCTCTCTTCTGTTCTATTCTCTCTCTTTATCTCTGCCATCCTCATTTCCCCTCTCTATTTATGTGTGTGTGTGTGTGTGTAAGCAGGATAAATGTGTTTATTCTTTTTTGTTTATATCCTCTTTTTCTTATTCAAACTCCCACAGGCTGCCTCTCTCGCCTTTTGCCTTCCAAGAAAGATGCAACTATTTAATCACTGTAATGCTCCTGGTTTTACCCCCAGTTTTTCAGTCTGCGCTCTCTTGTCTTCTTTTGTAATCGTGCAGCAGCTGCACACACACACACACACACACACACACACACACACACACACACACACACACACACACACACACACACACACCCTAGCCCTGAACACTTCCTGCTTCCCTCTCGGTCAGATGGCGACGACGACCCTGCAGGTCTGTCGTGGGTGCCCTCGTCGCCGTCCAGCAAAGACGTGGCGTCGCCCTCGCAGTTGCCCGATGGCTGCTGCGACCTCGGCATGGCCACCGGCGGGGAAGAAGAGGGAGGCACGGGTCTGCCGTACCCCTGCCAGTTCTGTGACAAGTCCTTCAGGTAAATAAACTTCCCTCGCCGTACAGACCATAAACCATAAACACACACGTCTTTAGGAGGTTTGGGCTACATCCTTACGCCTAGTTTCAAACAAAAGCGGTCTGTGTTTAGACGAGCGTTTCAGCTAACGGCGAAAACTAAACACCGCAGCGGCTAGCTCCCAGTATGCGATAACATTTTCGTACATGCCGGAAACCTGAAGCTAAAAAGCTAACGTGTGGCTACTTCCTGTTATCAGTACTATTTTAAGAAAGTGGTCAAATTATGACTAAAATGGAAGATGACGTGAAAATGTGTGTTTTATTTTTTATGAAAAATAACTTCTAAGATAAAATCTACACTTGTAAATTGTCTTGACAGGAAGTAGCCTGTTTTGACAGGAAGTAGCTGCACTTCTTCTCGCTACACTTTTTTCAGCATGGCCTTCTATAGATGTTGTTTGCATTTAATCTCTCGATCTGTTAAGGTGTGTTTAAGATGAATATTTCCGGATATTCTGAGTTCAGATGATTGTTTTAGCTTGGTATCCGTAATCCACGCGTCTACACAGACACTCCTGCTTTTCTTAGGTTTAGAAGGTTCTACAACAGCAGATTGTCGTCTTGTGACCAATAAAAGACAATTGGGAAGCTAATGCGATGTTTTAATCCTGAGAAGGAAGAAAAATTGTGTCTTTAATCCCCTCACACTACAGTATAATCTGGTCAAATCAAATCAGAATTCTGGCCAAATATCCTCTAGCGTGGGTCAGGTTTAAGCTCCAGAACCAGAAGTTTTCAAACAGAAAACTTACTTAGTTTGAAAACTCTCACGTTATTTTCGGGGCTTATAGATGCCAGGTTAGTGTGGAAGTTTTAACTTCTAACTTTCCGACACTGCTCTCATGAATTCCAATAACTACTTGGAAAAAAAAGCTGTATTCTCATTATCACCATGGTAACGTGGGCGGCTAAGGCAAACAGTAAAGGGAATGAGGTGAATACATTTCTCACCATTGTCTCCCGGGACCAACTCCAGACCCACTTTAAGAGCAGCTGTCACATACGCCGTAAAGTCACCGTAATGATTTTCTATATTACTCTTAGTTCTAATGTGTTATCTTCACTTCCTTCCTATTCCAAAAATACTACAAGAATAAATTGAGACAAATATTGCCGGCATCTGGGAATTTAAGTCTTTTAAAAAAAAAAATTGGGTTTATGAGCAAAGTGCTGTCACACATTTGGTGGAAAATAATCATTGCTGCAGTGTGTCGCGGGTCTTCATGTTCCATTTCTTTTTCTTTCTTCCGTCGTCTCAGCCGTCTGAGCTACCTGAAGCGCCACGAGCAGATCCACAGCGACAAGCTGCCTTTCAAGTGCACCTTCTGCAGCCGCCTGTTCAAACACAAGAGGAGCAGAGACCGACACGTTAAACTCCACACGGGTAAGTGTGCGACGTTGGGTTTTACCTGCTAAATGTCTGTCGCGTGATGGCGGCCCGTTCTGCGCTTCCTGTTACTTCTCATTTATTATGGCAATTGTGGAATTGTCGTATTATTGATGTCGATGTGTAAAAATTGGATTTAATTCACTTTCACTCATTTCTGACAGTCAACTCCGACTAGACATTGTGCTACTGTTGTCCTTTGTCCAAACGTCCAGCTACAGAAATATTCTTGAGTGTGAATCAAATAAAAGGCGTAAAAATGCTCTAAAAAACACACTCTGTTATATAAAACCTTAAGGCCTTTACACGTCAACAGTGATGCGGATAAATGCGGCTAAACTGTGTGAATATAATAATAATATATATAATATATATATGATATAATATAATAATCAAGAAAAACTAAAAAAAACAACATAAGAATAACAACAACAAGCTATTTTTGTGGCCAACCATTATGACAAAAGGTTTACACAGGTGAAATCGCTCCGTTACACTATTAAAACGTGTATTTAATTGTAAGAATAACCAAAAACAAAATAAAAGATAACTTAAAAACATGTATTTTATTTTATAAGAGCATCTACTAAAATGAAAGATAACTTCACTTAAAAACAAGTTTTCTTTAGTTAGAAAGAAAATGTAAATTTGTAAAACTGAAGAATAACTACTAAAAAATGTAATATAACACTATTTTATTTAAAATCCCTCATGCTGTAAATGTTTTGACAGGAAGTCGTCAAACTACTAACCCAACAAATTGGGTTTGTGGTGCAAATCTGACCCAGTGCCTGATATAAATTTATACAATCAGATGATTTTAGTGTCAATTTCTGCCAAATAAAATAAACTCAACCTAAATTTAACACACTGGAGCTTTTTTGAAAACATTGTAGCCCTTTGTTATAAAAAATACTTGTTGTTATGTGGGTCAGTGGCATCAAAAGTGTCCCGTTTGTAACGTCTATGAAGAATCTCTGACCTCGCGGCGTCTGTTTCTGTGGCTGCAACAGGAGACAAGAAGTACAGCTGTCAAGAGTGTGAAGCCGCGTTCTCCCGCTCCGATCACCTGAAGATCCATCTCAAGACGCACAGGTCAGTCTCTCGCTGCTGCTGCCGCCGCTGGCGTTGGCGTGAGATGTCTACTCGTCATGATTTTGACTTTTGTGTCTGTTTTTATTTTGAACTCAACACCTTCAGCTCCAGCAAACCTTTCAAGTGCAGCGTGTGCAAGCGTGGCTTCTCCTCCACCTCGTCACTGCAGAGCCACATGCAGGTAAAACGCTTAGATCGTCTGTTTAAAAATGAGTTTTTAGTGAGAAATGACCCCCGAGTTAAAGTTGAATAAACCAGTTTTAAACGTCTTTAAAAAGACAATTACGCTGCTTTCATTGTCAATACATATGGACTTTTAGATTTTTAGATTTTGGTGGTGATCCAGAGCCTGACTCAGGATTCAGTTGTTTAGTTTTAGTTGTCTAAATCAACACCTCCCTGATTCTTGCAGGCTCACCGCAAAAACAGAGAGCATCTCGCGTTGCGGAGTGAGAGGGATGAAGGGAAGAAGGGAGGAGGAGGAGATGGCGACCTGGACCAGGACCTGTATATGTGTGACTACTGCGAGGAGACGTTCAGCCAAACCGACGAGCTGGAGAAACACGTCCTGACCCGACACCCGCAGCTGTCCGACAGAGCCGACCTGCAGTGCATCCACTGTCCCGAGATCTTTCTGGACGAGGCGTCTCTGCTCACGCATATTGAAACGCAGCACGCCAACCGCAAACACAAGTACTGCAGGGTCCTCTCGTGTTCATGCGCTTGTTTTGGATTATTCTGGAACTTTATTTTACTGTTGTTTTTTTTTTTTAGATGTCCAGTGTGTTCAGAACAGTTCCCTTCTGTGGAGGACGTCTACTGTCACCTCGACAGCCATCGCCAGCCCGACTCCTCCAATCACAGTGCAGCCAGCCCCGACCCTGCGCTGGGAAGTGTGGCCTCCATGAGCTCAGCGACGCCAGATTCCAGCGCCAGCCTGGAGCGAGGCTCCACGCCCGACTCCACGCTAAAACCCAGCCAGGGCAGCGAGCGAGGCCGCAGAAGAGGCACCGACCCCGGGGAGGAGATTGGGATAAGCCTGGGTCATCAAGGTGGAGGTAAAGAACTCACTTATCTACAGAGTAGGCAGCGTTTGGAACGCTCAAGCCAACGCTATGTTTTTGTAAAGCTGCTCTTTATCTGTCTGTCCCGACAGCAGGAGGAGGCAGCTGGGGTAAAGTGACGTCCTCCTGCCCGTACTGCTCAAAGAGAGACTTCCACAGTCTGGCAGTGTTGGAGATCCATCTGAAGACCATCCACGCAGATAAGCCGCAGCAGAGCCACACGTGTCAGCTCTGTCTGGAAACTCTGCCAACGCTCTATAATCTCAACGAACACGTGCGCAAGGCGCACCGCGCCAGTGGCGGAAGCGTCGGTACGACGGCATCGGCGGCGTTTCCGCTGCTACAGTTCACGAACGTCACAGCTTTCCACTGCAACTACTGTCCGGACATGTTCGGAGACATCAACTCTCTGCAGGAGCACATCAGAGTCACCCACTGCCTGCCCGGTGGCTTAGTGGCAGGATCCACTACATTAGGTGAGTGTGTGGAGATGGGATATGACAGAGGACGGGTTATAGGTTGTGTTTTTGGCAGCTGTGTGGATTAAAAGTGGAGTACCTCAGTTACAATACAGGTTTTCAAATAGCCATCACTTTATCCATTCAGGACCCAGAACTTTAAGAGGTGATCCTCCCTGTGGGTGAGGTTATTGTATGTTCTAGTTGGAAGTTGGAATTGTCGAGGTCCTCGTCCAAAGTTTCAAGTTGTTTTTCCAAAGAACGCACATGCAACCCCACAAAGCCCGACGTAGGATTCCTACGGCTAGCACAAGCAGTGTTTGTGCCCATGTTTTTTCCCATGACCGCAAGTTCAACACACATTTAGAATTGTGTGTTGGTGAACAAAGGTGTACCTGAATCTGAGAATGCTCGGTTAATACACCAGCACTAACAGCAACATTAAAGGTGGATTGAAGGATTCTTGTATGAAGTGTTGATGCATTTCCAGCACTGACTTCACTTCACTCCATTTCTTTGGACCCGCCCTGGTGCGTTAAGAGATTTTAGCCACTAAACACGTCCGTTATAGTCTACGGTATCTTAAAAATGTCTTTATTTGGCTTTTTCTTGTCTTTTCGGGTCGTTTTCTGGCTGTGAACTGAAATGTCACTGCTCACTCTCCAGCACCAAAGTCCATAGAGAAAAGTAGCTTTTTTAGTTCATCGAGACAGAGTAGCTGCTGGTCCGCTGCAAAATCGGACTTTGGTGTGGGTGAGTCAGTGGTTTACAGACGTCAATTTCCAGCTGGAAAATGCTGTTTCGTGGTGAGAACAAGTGGCAGAGGTGTTCTAAGATAAGTAGGTGTTATTAGGTCAGCGACAGGCTGTTGCAACCACGCTATAAAAAGATCTGCTCCACTCATCCCATCCAGAGGGGAACCATGCCTTCTTCTGCAACCAGTGTTCCATGGGATTCCTGACAGAGTCCTCGCTGACGGAACACATCCAGCAGACGCACTGCCCCTCGGCCACCGGGGGCGGGGCCGCCTCTGGAGGGGGCGTGACCAAACTGGAGTCTCCCGTACTACAGGCCGCCTCTCAGTCGTTCATGGAGGTGAGGGTTAAGAATTAGTCGTGAGTTAGGTTTCAAATCTGTCATTTTTGGCCTGTGCTCATCTCTGTCTTTCTTTCTTCCTCACACTCCTCATCTTTCCTCTGTTGCTCCCTCGGGACTAAAGACAAGTGTATGCCGCTGTACGATAATCTTAAAAAAAGTTAATAGCTATCGTCCGTGTACAGGTTTACTCGTGCCCTTACTGCACCAATTCTCCTATCTTCGGCTCACTCCTCAAGCTCACCAAACACATAAAGGAGAATCACAAGAACATCCCGCTGGCCAACAACAAGCGGCAGGCGAAGGTCGCCGACTTGAGCCCAGCCTCCTCCGACGTGGAGATCTCCTCCCCGAAACGCCACAGACTCGGAGGGGACTCCACCCCGTCCATGGGCAGCAATGGGGACTACCCGTGCAACCAGTGTGACCTGCGATTCTCCAGCTTTGAAGGCTTCCAGGCGCACCTGAAGTCCCACCTGGAGATGCTGCTCAGGCGCCAGTCCTGCCCGCAGTGCAACAAAGAGGACTTTGAGTCGCAGGAGGCATTGCTCCAACACCTGACGGTGCACTACACCACCACGTCGACGCAGTACGTGTGCGAGAGCTGCGACAAGCAGTTCTCCTCGGTGGATGACCTGCAGAAACACCTGCTGGACATGCACACGTTTGTCCTGTATCACTGCACTCTGTGCCAGGAGGTGTTTGACTCTAAAGTCTCCATACAGGTGAATGAGACTGACTCTTCTTCTTCTTCTACATCTGGATCAGAGAATGAGCAAGAACACAACTTTTTAAAGTTAATAATCCTCTTTCTTCTCCGGCTCGCTCTCCATCATCCAGGTGCATTTGGCGGTGAAGCATAGCAATGAGAAGAAGCTGTTTCGCTGCACAGCCTGTGCCTGGGACTTCAGGAAAGAGGCAGATCTTCAGCTCCATGTTAAACATAACCACCTGGGCCAGAGGGCAGGCCTCCCGGGGGGACTTGGAGCAGGTACAGTGCACCTCTCTCTGGATCACAGCTTAAATTGGCATGAAAAAAAAAAAAAAAAAACTCCAACAAAAGAAGAGAAAATACAGCTTTTTAAGCAGTTAATCGGCAGAATTATTGTTGGGTTTGAACAATCTTGTCTGTCGTCTGGGTTTACTACCTGAGGGAGTGAGTAGGGGTTAGGTGTTCTGATTTGAAATATTTCAACAAGTTAGCACCAAGATAGGATCAACCATTTCAAAAACAGGCCTTTTTATAAGGGATTGTGAGGATTGTGATGCTTGAATAAGTTGTTGTGTCTTGTAGGCCTCAAGCCCCGAAAGTGCATCTTCTGCGGCGAGACGTTTGGAACTGAGGTGGAACTCCAGTGTCACATCACCACGCACAGCAAGAAGTTCACGTGCCGCTTCTGCGGCAAAGCTTTCCACGCCATCTCACTGTTAGAGCGCCACCTGAGGGAGAAGCACTGCATCTTCGACGGCGGCAACATCACAGGCAACGGCGGAGGCACGGGGAGCAGCAGCAGCCAGAACGGGACGCCCAACGGCCTCGCGCAGTCCTCCAAGCGCGGCGGGGGAGGAGTCGGCGGCGGTAACGGAGGAGCGGGAGGTGTTGAGAGGGTGACGGTGGCGGCCGCTGAGCAGGCCGACCTGCAGAACATGGTGCTGAAGGGTGGAGTTGTGGGAGGAGGAGGGAACCAGGGAGGAGACACGGTCAACAGTCATGAGGCGAGCGGCGGCGAGGAGGAGCTGGACAATTCCGAGCCCATGTACGCTTGCGACATCTGCGGAGCGGCCTACACGATGGAGTCGCTTCTGCAGAACCACAGACTGCGTGACCACAACATCCGACCTGGAGAAGACGATGCTGGTAACGACTCATTCCCCCGCAGTTTTTATGAATTTTCATATTTAACTCATTCTTGAAAATAACTCCCATGGTGTTGACTAGGTTCTCGAAAGAAGAAGGCCGACTTCATCAAAGGGAACCACAAGTGCAACGTTTGCTCCAGAACGTTCTTCTCTGAGAACGGACTTCGCGAACACGCCCAGACACACCGAGGTCCCGCAAAACACTACATGTGTCCCATATGTGGCGAGCGTTTCCCCTCCCTGCTGACCCTCACTGAACACAAGGTGTGTTTTTTTATCTCCAGCTGGCACATGTACATCTGACTACCAACTACCAACTGACATCCCTTCCTACCAACTTACCTACCTGCCCACTAACTTACCAACTTGCCTACCGAGCAACCAACGTACCTTTTGACCGACCAACCTAACTAGCAATTTACTAATCTACTTACCAACTTACAGACCTACCTAGCTACCTACCAATTTATCTACCGACCAACCTACCTACCAAATTACTGACCTACTTATCTACCAACTTACTTATCTACCAACTGACGTCCCTTCCTACCAACTTACCTACCTGCCCACTAACTTACAAACTTACCTACCTAGCAACCACCGTACCGTTTGACTGACCAACCTACCTAGCAATTTATTAATCTACTTACCAATTTACAGACCTACCTACCTACCAATTTATCTACCTACTTACCTACCAACTTACCTACCTGCCTACTAACTTACCAATTTACCTACCTAGCTACCTACGTACAGCTCATTTTAACGTAGTGAGGACTGATTTGTGCAGGAAGAACAAATGCGTAGTCGATGTTTAAAGAGTGAAACAACACTGCTCTCTGTGTGTTTTTGCTTGTCCCCTTGTGTTTTTTTCTCTCTGTGTTCCTATATTTAATCTAGGCTAATTTCAGATTAAAAAAAGATGAAATAATCTTAAGAGAGCCACCACTATGCAGCTTACTTACTTTATAAAAATGCCTAGCGTAGTCCTGTTATTCTGTGAAATGGAGAATTCTACATCATCACTGTGTAATTGGTGAATTATTAACGGTGATTGATGAAAGAAGAGTTCTTTGAGTTCTTTTATAAAACACTTGTACTTTTCCTTGTTTTACTGATAAACCCTGCGTATGTCTCCTCTCTCCAGGTGACCCACAGTAAGAGTCTGGATACAGGAACCTGTCGAATCTGTAAAATGCCCCTGCAGAGTGAGGAGGAGTTTATAGAGCACTGCCAGATGCACCCTGACCTCCGAAACTCCCTCACCGGCTTCCGCTGCGTCGTCTGCATGCAGACCGTCACCTCCACCCTGGAGCTGAAGATCCACGGCACCTTCCACATGCAGAAGCTTTCCACTGGTTCTGGACTTGTCGGTGGAGGAGGTGGGAACGGTATAGGAGGAGGGGGAGGAGGAGGAGGAGGAGGAGGGGGGAATGGCTCAGCCTCTTCATCCCCTAACGGTCAGCTGCAGCAGCATAAGCTGTATAAATGCGCCTTCTGCCTCAAGGAGTTCAAGAACAAAGGGGAGCTGGTGAAGCTGGACGTCAACGGTCTGCCTTATGGTCTCTGTGCCAGCTGCATGAGCAGGTATGCCTCTGTCCTGTAAACCCCGTGGACGCTGGATAATAAATAACTTACAGACGTACAGACATTCCACGTCTATTTTTTGTTTTGCGATTTCGACTGAAAGAGCTGAAGCGGCGGAGACAAATGTTGATTTTTAAAACCACATTTCACTTCACCACAGACAAACCAAAGTGTCCACAACTGTGCATGTGTACACAGATTCTACAGAAGACTGTTTACTTTACCCCAAGTCGTCGTTCTGTGACGCCGCCGTCGATTGTAGAATGCGGCGCCATTTGGACACCAGTGCTGTCCAATTGAGTTTTTCCATATTCCAATATGGAAAATGAAAAGGAGCTGCATAGAACAGTGTCGTCTGTGTGGAGATAGCTCTAGCAGAAGTGTAATGAACTTGTTATTATCCTAAAATAGACCTAGAATGTCTGTAATTCTGGATTTTTCCTCTGTTAAACCACAGATTTTTTAAACATTATTAAGTTGTATGATTGCCTGTTCCATAACTGTCTTCTTCTTCTTCTCCTCCTTCAGTGACTTTGTACATTCCTTTCTTTATCTATGGTGTTTGTCAGTTACTTCTCTTCTTCTTTGACTCTTTTTCTCCTTGACACATCTTAGCTTTTCCTCCCACATCTCTTCACATCATCAGTCGATGTCATGTAATGTTGCGTAACTGTGCACCCACATTTCTCCTCCTCCTTTGGAGTTTTACGACTGTTTGCATTGGTAATTTTGTTTTGTCATTCTCAATCATTTCTGCCTCCGTCTTCTTTTCTCTTTGCCTCATCTTCTTCGCTATTCGTCTTCTTCCTTCTTTTTTTCCTTCCTCTCTTTCTCTCCGTCACTTTCCTTTGCCAGTCTTCTTAAATACACACATCTTTTTCTGTGTTTTTTCAGGTGTTAGCATCGGTAATGTTGCAGTACCACCTTCCTCTCTTCCTCGGATTTCCTTTAAACATCTTGTGTTTTGCTATTATCATCATTATCATCTTCTTCTTCTTCTTCTTCTTCTTCTTCTGTCAGTTGCTTTTGGAAAGCTGTAATTAACACAACCTAAGAACATGGAAAGATTAGCTAGCAGAGGCGGCAGATACACTAGCTAGTTAGAAAGCAAGTCGTGGATAAATTGACCTCTGGTGTTTAAAGCTTTGACAAAAATGCAGATGAGAGGGTGAGAGATGTTTTGGTAGCATTTTGTCAAAGAGTGCCCTGCTATTGCTAGCGTCTGTGGATTAGCTACCTTGAAAAACCTCCCGTTTGTTTCCAACAGTTTTGTTTTTTGAAATATTGTCTTGTATTCTGACGCAGAACAGCAGCTCTCTGTGTTACAATGCAAACACCTTGTGTTTTCATGTTGTTTTTGTGAAACAAGCCGCTAAAATGAAACCAATGCTCAATCAAATCAGGGGCACGAACGGCCAGAGTCCGAACCAGGGAGGAGGAGCAGCCACGCCGGGGGACGTGCAGGGTGAAAAGGCCACGGTCGGCCTGAGGTGTCCGGAGTGCGGGGTGAAGTTTGAAACCTTGGAAGACCTGGAGAGTCACGTCCAGACGGATCACCCCGAGGTCAGCCCCGAAACCAGCGCAGCGGGAAAGAAAGCCGAGGGTTCGCTCGCACCGAAGGTGAGGCGGACGAAGCCGAGATCAGGCTGAGAGATGAATAATTTTATAGAAAATCTGGATGGATTTTTTTTTTCTCTCCACTAAAAAAATCCCTCAGAATCACAATCAGAATCACCGTCTCTGACGTGGCTCAACTCAAATGTACCTGTCTGTAAAAAGTAGTGAAATACACTACTGTGAGGACCTAAGAAAACGTATAAACCATAGAGAGGGAGGACATTTTGGGAAAGTGAGGATATTTTGGCATCTTTAAATAGCGCTGGGAGTTAAGACCTGGTTTTTGGATTTGGGTTCGAATGGGATTTAGGTTAGGATTAAGGGGACAGTCGATGCATTACATGTATGAGGGACATGTAAACAGTGACCATGTCAGGACCAGGAGTCCTCATGGAGACCACAACTTGGTCCTAATGAGGCAGAACCTAATTTATCTGAGGAACTGGATAAGTTTAAGACTAAGATTGATTAACTGGTTATGGTTAGGGATAAGGCTTTGTTTACACTGTCCAAATGAATGCAAGTCAATGCAGAGTCCTCAGAAGAGCCGCTGCACAAACCTGTGTGTGTGTGTGCTGAGGTCATCTTATGAATGACATGACCTGGGGGCCACTGAGCATGTGGTCTGGTCAGGAGGGGGCGGGATCGTGGGTAACATAAGAGTTCCATGACAGGGATATGAGATTAAAATGATATTTCTGACATTATTTCACAGGATTTCAAAAGAAAAGTGTTTGTTTTGACAGGGAATATATACAATTATATATATATATATGTATATATATATAAATAAAATAAAATAAGTATGTTTGAGGCCTCTGTTATCAGGTGTAAAGGGTTAAAGGTTAGTGTTTGATAGGTGAATGAATGAGACAGTCTAGTGTCCTCTGACGTCACTGAGACCAGACTGTGTGTGTGTGTGTGAAGTGTTGACGTGTGTGCCATTGTGTTCATGTGTGTAGCTCTACCTGGTGTGTGTGTGTGTATGTGTGTGTGTGTGTGTGTGTGTGTGTCAGCTGAGCCCCACTGCGTCTTGCGGCTGCGGCGTGCTGAGGCATTGTGGGAGCTGTTCGCTCTACTTGATATTGACAGTCAGACTCCCCGGGACCTGCCGCATGCCTGTGTGCGTGTGTGTGTGTGTGTGTGTGTGTGTGTGTGTGTGTGCGTCTGCGTGTGTGCGTGCATGTGTTAGAGACAGTTCCTAGGGAGCGTCAGTCTTACCTGCACCTTTGTTTCTGCTTAGTCTAACAGCACAAAGACGACAAAGTAGCATCTCACACTCACACAGCGGTGAGATAGTGGAAGTGGGGCCTTTGTGATCACTGTGGGCTGTGACTGCATCAGCGGAGCCTCACTTTCTCTCTCTCTCTGTGTTTCTGTCTCATAATTTCACTCCTTAAAGGGGAATTCCGCTATTTTTCTCCAATGTTTATAGATGCTGTGAGAGGAGAGTGAGAGACCCATGATTCCCTGTTTTGTTTGTTTTTAAATGTTTCATTTATTGAATGTTTGACATTTCTGACGCATTAAAGTGCTCAAATTATTTCAGTTTTTTTTTATTACAAAACATTCAAATCCCATGTTTATCCTTCAGCCTGGGGCGGCTTGGTTTAGTTGAGTGTTTTTTAAGTCTGTTATTTATTAGAAAATGTTCAGATTCTGCCCTCTGACTCTCACAGTATTCCACTCCTGAGGGGGAACAGATTATTTTTCATTGTTGGTTTTAGTTGTGATTTCACAAAGAGTTGTGTTTGTTTTAACAAATAATCTTTCATTTGTTCTGCTGTTGTTTTTGTTGTTGTAGAAAAAGACCTACCAGTGTATTAAATGCCAAATGACGTTTGAGACGGAGCGAGAGATCCAGATCCATGTCGCCAATCACATGATCGGTGAGTGGAGCACAGCTCTTTCTCTTTGTGGTATATTTAAAGTGTGTGAGTGTGTTTGCGCGTGTGTGTGTGTGTGTGTGTGTAATGACTGTAAATGTCACATCTCTTTTTGTATCTTCTCTTGCTATAAAAACAAATCTGCTGCCTTTGTTTTCCTCCAACACCTTGGATTCAGTACACACACACGTACACACACACACACACATGTAAACACACACACACACACACACACACACAGGTGTGAGACACGGAGGTGAAATGACAGAAAAAAAACTCCTGACTTGTGTCTGCTGTAAATTAACACTTTGAGTGTTTTAAAAGTGAACAGATAAAACTTTATTTACACTGTAGCAAACGATGAAAGATGATTTATTTATTTATTATTTACAAATTCTGTTTTTCCAACTGGGGTCAGTTCAGATTTACTGGTGAACCTGCTGGTCCTGAGTCTGTTGACTCTGTTGACTCTTTTCACTTTATTGGCTCTGTTGGCTCTATTGACTCTGTTAACTCTATTGACTCGTTTGGCTCTGTTGACTCTGTTGACTCTATTGACTCTTTTGGCTCTGTTGACTCTATTGACTCTGTTGACTCTATTGACTCTGGCTCTAACTGCTCTATTGACTCTGTTAACTCTATTGACTCTTTTGGCTCTGTTGACTCTATTGACTCTGTTGACTCTGGCTGTTTCAGTGTCGGTGCATCCACTCACCAAACGTAGAGATTCAGGTGCAGAGAAGGAAATGAAATGACTCTTTTGTAGTATGTGTGTGCCAGAGCTGACGTCATCTCTGCTGCGTTTGGTCGTGCAGCTCTTTTTTGACTGTGCGACTCATCAGTGGCGTGCACAGGTATTTGGTAGAGCAGGGGTTGAAAATTGAAAGGGCACCACAAGTACGCTTAGGGCAGGCATGTCCAGAGTGCGTCCTGGGAACTGAATTTTATTATTAAATCATTATTAATTTAAATAAGTAAGTCCATGTTGCATTTTCTAGCAATGGTTATCCATGTAAACTTTATTTTAGAACTTTATAGAACAGTTTTTCCCAATCCTGGTTTTCAGAGACACCGAAAGCCGAGTCACATGACTGTACTTTTTTTGTCATTATTCATCATTTTCATTCAAAAAAAACATATTTAAGATATAACTGTGTGATATTTGTGCAGATTTGTGAGAAACAAAGTCGTTCTCTTCAGTCTAGTAGAATAAGATGGTATTTTAGCCTGCGATTTGAAAATTGCAGTAGGCTGTACACAGTATAATAAACTGTGCCTTTGGCACACAAACAACTACATCTACCCTTATATGTAGTATTTTAAGAATACTAAATATACGTATGACACTATAGATGTGTCTCTTATGTGCAGATTTCTCGTGAGTCCCTCAGGTCGTGACAGGCAGGTTCATATTTAGCATCGAGAACAGCTGTTTGTTTTCACGGGTACAGGTGGCAAAGTTTTCTACTGCAAGTTTTGTGTCATGTGAGGCTTGAAGTAGGTGTGTTGTTCTGTTTCCACCTCCCCCTGTTGACCATGTGGTTTTATTTGTGTGGTGATCTGAGTCTCTGTCGTCATGGAGATTAACGAGGTGGTGCAGACGAGTTGTGAAGGGGAACAGGCGCGCTCTACGTTCACCTGTAGCGCCCCCCCTTTGCCAGACCTGACAGGCCATCCAAGAGTCACTAATGTACTCTGAGGCATGTGTGTGTGAGCGCTGACAATGCTCTGACTCATCTAGTGATGTCTGGAGACTTTAGGTTGAGACAAATGAAAGACAGAAGTACAGCTGGACAAACTTTGACCTCCTCCCTAACTTTAACCACAGTCACAATCCAAATCTTAACACAAAACTTACCCAGTTCCTCTGGGTATAATGAGGTTCTGCCTCTTTAAGACCATGTTTTGGTCTCCATGACGACGACTGGTCCTGTCAAAGTCAGTGTCCACTCACATAAAACGTCCCCACTTGTTCACGCTTGCCGTCAACACAGAGAAACACTCAGAGTTTATTGTTGCTGCTGTCTTTTACCCACTGTTTCCCTCCATCCGTCTCCCCCTGCTTCACCTAAACAACTTTCTCTTCTCCTCCTCCTCCTCCTCCTCTGCATGTGGTTCTCAGACCTTCTCCTGTCAGCTTCTGACTCTTGACCTCTTTCCCCTCCCTCTCTTTTTTTCCCCATCTTGTCTTCATCCCTTCACCCTGAGAACTGTCCCGCCCGTCATCCTGTCGCTCCTCCACTGTCTGATTCTATCTATCTATCTATCTGTCTGTCTGTCTGTCTGTCTGTCTATCTATCTATCTATCTATCTATAGTGCTAACGTATCTATCTAACATCATTTAAATAACTTTCCAAATGTAAACTCAGCGGGGAAAAGTAAAATTGATGTATTTCATTTGATTAATTGTTACCAACGCAGTGTTTTTCCATGAAATATCTGTATAAATATACATTTAATTCCAACCTAATGTAAATTTGCTGTGAAGCCTTTTTTGCTTACGTTCAAGTGTTCCTGAATTCAACTCTGTAACTTATAGAAATGGCAGCAAAAATAGGCATAAATTTTATATTATGAACTAATTTGTCTCTTTTTAACTTATAACTTTTATTTTTTTGTCACTAAAAATAGGGGTGTGATTATTGATGAATCAAATATTTTATATTTTCACAGCAGAATCCACCTTTAAAGTGAGTTTAGTTTTTGAAAATCACATCAAATATAAAAGGAACTACTATTTTAGGACAATCAGACAATAATCTGCACATAATCTGTGTCGTCAAATTACTCGTCTTTACGTCCATGTAAACAGTGGATTAGTATCTGTAATAAAAATGACACTTTAAACTGGTGGAAGGAGGAGAGACGAGGGCGGGAGGGGGGTTGTGTTGCAGTGGTACGGTCCAGTCCAGAAATGTGATTGTCACATTGCTCCGTGGGTAATACACGGCGCCCCCCACAGTCCTGTTAATTACGCTGTCAGAAAGAGAAAGCGACGGAGAGGCGACGTTTGGGGGGGAGACAGAGGAGCGAGAGGAGCGAGAGGAGCGAGAGGGGTCAAAGTGAGACGTCCAGAGAGGAATCTTTGAAAAGTCAGCGTCACCTGTGTTTGAGCTGGAGCCAACGAAAAAGCTTTGGGGGACGTTTGTCATGGAGACACTTTCTCAAAGCTTTAAAGACTTTAAAAACGGGACTTTTTACAGTATGTTTTTACCTGATGACCAGAGACAGCATGTTTTCCTGTTCTTGTGAATATAATACCTCAGAAACTCGTACTCGTACTTGTTTGGCCCATAAAACCGAAACGTGCTTTGATTGATTCCAAAACCATAAATTAAATTTAATTATTTTTAAATTAGATTTTTTTGGTCCACAAAACCCAAATTATTCAATATTTAATGATTTCTTTGTTTTATGGTGCAAATATTCACATTTAAGGAGCTGAAAATAAGATTCAAACTTACAGAGTTTCAAAAATAGTTTGATTAGTTAATTAATTAACAAACGAATAATCATTGCAGCCCTAAAGTCATGGACTAATGGACGTAGTCCTCCAGATTCCTTGCCAAAGATTGAAAAAACAAACAAACAATGTGGATTTCTAGGCTTAAGTTGAAAATAAAGACTTCTGTGAACTTAAAAATAGTGAAACATCAGGAGAACTTCTTCAAATGTTGATACGGACGTTCTGTTGGATTCAAATGTGAACTGAATCAGAGGTTTGACGTCAAATCTGCAGGGCTTTCTTTTACTCTTTTCAACCGTGTTTAATTTCTGCCACTAGGGGTCCCTCTCTCTGTGATGAAGAGCTTTATCTCACGTTACATTCCAGTTTATTTATTCTTTAAAGTTTCATACACCACACGACGTCCTGTACCGTCAAAGTAAAAGCACGCCACCACGTCCAATCCCTCGCTCCATTCATTTCGTTTTCGACGGGGCTTTTATTGTGAAATACTTGCAGATCCGGGTCCTGATACTTTATCAAACGCAGAAAAGTGAATTATTATTTATGGAGATTTTCAATGAGGCAAACCGCATGGAAAACATTGTAGCAGCACAAAGTAGATATAAATACAGATTTCTAAGGATTTAAAGATGGTTGAAGACTTCACATTTGAACAGGAGACCCTGAAATCGGCCCCAGGTCGTGCTTTCCCGTGATGGTGGAGTCACTCGCCGCCGCGTGTGTGTGTTTCCCGCAAGCTTTGGCTTCCACACGGCGCACAAGTTAATTAAAACACCATGTGGTCAATGCCCATGCTCCACAGGCGGAGAGGAGGAGCGGGGGTGAGGAGGAGTGAGGAGGGACGCGACAGGAGGGAGAGGGAGAGAGACACGGGGAGAAATCATGCAAGAAGGTTGAAGGGACAAAAGTCAATTAAGAAAGAAAGAAGTGTGAGGTTTTTCTGAGGTTAAAACGGACGAAATGAGACGGTCGAGCTCTAAATAATCCCTGTTTATAATCTCTAATCTATGTTTTTTGGGTCACGAAAGTGACGCACGTGCATTCACACTGTGAGGAAAGTCAGCACTTTCTGTTTAACCTTACATATATTTTTACATTATTGTTTGTTTTTGCTGTCATGGGAGAAAATGAAGTCATTAATTGAGGAGACGCCGCTCGCCTACTGTGTTTGTACAGTGTATAAATAATGAGTTAAAGTCTGCGTCTGAGCAGGTGTTTGCTTCACACCTGGTTTGCACTAAAGATTTAAGATCTACAAGTAGACGTGAGAAGAGACCGTAGTAAGTATTTATTCGTAGTTCTGGCTCCAGAAAGACTCCATGCAGACTATTTTGATCATTGATTAAACAGTTTCAGCTTCTTAAATGTGAATATTTTATGTTTTTTTTGTTCCATATAACAAATAAATCATTCACAAGTTAATGATTTTCATTTGCGGACAAAACAAACGTCATTTCAACCCACAACTAATCGATTATTTGCTCAAAATAATCAATAAATGTGTCTATATTTAGCATAAATGTGTTGTTTTTGGACTAAAATTCACACTTTATGGTCTTTTTTATCATCATTAAGACGTAGTTAACACATGTTTGTGTTCCTTTTCTCTGCTCGGCTCACTCACACACGTTTATGTGTTTTCCCTGGGTAGTAGTGTGAGGCAAAGACACAATTCAGTGTGTGTGTGTGTGTGTGTGCGTGTGTGTGCGTGCGCGTCTTGATTCTCCACAACAGGATCACTGTTGAAACGTTGAATACAATATGATTAAAAAACAAATGTGTTGTGGATTTAATGTGATTATTGTGACACACGTTACTTAGTTCAATAAGGAGCGCACACACACACACAGACACACACACAGACAGACACACACACACTGAGAGAGACACACATAAATAAGGTTGTTGACAGCATGTTCTAAGTGTTACATGCAGCCGCTAATGCTTTACTAATCACCTCGGTCTAGATTTCACAGCGTGAGACCTCACTTCTCAAATACATGTCGACACACACACACACACACACATTGATGTGTGTGTTACTGTACCTCGACTTTCCATTTGTGTAAAAGTGTGTAAACAAAAACGAGCGCTGAAATTACAAACACTGCTCACGACTATGTTTGTGTGAGTGTCTGAGAGCTTTGACATTAAAACTGTTTGGTTTTTCTAGCTTAAGGATTAGCCTTTTTTTTTTCGTTTTTAAGCCGACAGGTAAATACTTCTAAACACAGGTGCGTAAAGACATGAAAGTCGACATTAAGTCGCCAGAAGACTCTCACACGTTGTCTAAAAGATGAACAAAAAAGACTTTTATAAGTATTTAAAGGTGATTCTTAAAGTAAAAGTATGAAAATGAAGAAGTTAAAGTCACTTTTTATTATATTAAAACATTTTACTGTTCTTAAGTATCAAAATGTACTTTTCTGATATAAAATGTACTTAAGTTTTAGAAGTAAAAGTATTAAACAAAGTGAGGAGTTAGGATTGAGCCATGGTGGCTCAGTGAGAGGTCGGGTTGCCTTTCAACTGGAAGGTTGTGGGTTCAATTCAAAGACGTATAAGTCTAAATGTGTCCTTGAGCAAGAGTGAGTGAGTGAGTGAGTGAGTGAGTGAGTGAGTGAGTGAGTGAGTGAGTGAGTGAGTGAGTGAGTGAGTGAGTGAGTGAGTGAGTGAGTGAGTGAGTGAGTGAGTGAGTGAGTGAGCGAGTGCTTATAGAGTTGTGACCGTAGTTTCCTGATACACTTGAAACGAGTGAGTCTTTGGCGATCGAGTCCACAAACCCTTTAGCTCCGCCCTCTCCATTGTTGTCCTCTCCCCTCTTCATCTCCATGTGTTGACCTCCGTCTCCGCCCGCTCTCACCTGAGTCTTAACTGAACAAAATACGCTCCAGACTTCAGTGTAACCTCTGTTTGTCATGTAGCCAGTCATGCCCCGCCCCCTAAAATAAACACCAGTGTCTGGTCAGGTCATATCAGGTAATGTTTTTCCTCAGTATTAACGAGATAATACTGCTTTTTTTCCCCCCTTCCTCCTCCCCCTTCCTCCTCCTCCTCCCCCCCACACCTACACCATGTTCACAGTACGTATGACTAATCCTGCCCATTCTCTCCCTCCGCTCTCCCCCCATCCCCACCTGCCTATTGGAAACGGCCCGTAGAGGAGCCCACCTGTCGGCAAGGTTTGTCCCCTTTCTGTCTCCTTAGTTTTTCGCATTTTGAGCAAGACACTGCCTGCCCATCCGCATTCCATGTACCTCTGCTTTTTAAAAAAAAAAAACATGTATATTATGTGTACCAGTAGCCATTTAGCACGATGAAAAGGTGTTTTTTTTAGCGCCATTCTGGGATGAATAACCCGAAAACCACATTGCATGGTGTGTGTGGGGCTAAAAATGCGATATTTCTATATGAAAAAGTTTGTTTATTTTGACCCGTTTTAGCAAAAATCTTTGCCCACTTACCCCCCGACTTCACCTCAAATCCTCATTCACTCCAAACCCCACCCCCCCCCACCTCCACTGCTAGCTGCATGTTTTCATGTTCCCTCCCTCCTCCTCATGCACGCATATACACACACACTTACACACACATGTGCACGCACGCACACACACAGATGCCTCGCAGGTATCCAGTGGCCACTCACCTGGATCTAAGTGCTCCCCGGTGGAATGTGGTGGCTAATGATGTGTCCACAGCATGAGCTTTAGTTACCTCTTCACATCGGTGCACAGTAACAACATTAGCGGCCGTGCTAATGCACTTTATTTACCTTTAGATCATCAATACGTACAGTATGTGCTATAATTCATTAATATAACGTGAAAAATATCGTCAGATGTCTGCGACATTGTCACACCCAAGGAGAGAATCCTAACCCTTTGGTTCAGGCAAGTCCAAAGTCTGGCCCGCAGGCCAATCACGGCCCACAGTCAGGTTTCGTACGGTCCCGCAGCTTCGGTTTTATAATGTATTATTATCATTTGTCTTGTATAAAGTAACTTATTAAAGTATGTTTACCTGAAAATGACTTTGGTAGAAATTAAAGTCACTTTTTTTTTTATAGAATATGACTTAAGTAAAATAAAAGTATCAAAAT
>NC_058030.1:1859383-1916883 GCF_019176455.1 Solea senegalensis
GCTTTAGATATTATTAACAGTATTTTGAGCAGCTGCATTGCGAGCAGCTGGGACAAGGACAGGTGATACTGTAGATGACTCAGAGTCATTTGTTCATATTCCAAGCACACGCGCACGTGTGTGTGTGTGTGTGTGTGTCTTGATGTATGAATTATGGATTGTCACAGCGCTCCAACCGTGGTATTTTCACTCGGTGGTAAAATAAACCTGATTTCTGCCCCTTAAATGCGAATATTTTGTCATTTTTCTTGTCTGCACCTACTGTACCTAATCTAATCTGTACAGATTATTCAAGGAAAGTCACTGTCTTGTGGAAAGTAATCATGAGTTTAACTGGACAAAGTTTGGTTTCTTTAATTAACAAAGCGCCTGAACCACAGTGAATGAATCAACTCTCTCATTCCTTAAGGAGGTCACGCTTTATCTTCGTTGATGCATTGTGCTTCCTTAACTTCTCTTCTTTATGATACAACCTAGAAAATTAAAGCTCCAGTGTGTAACTTCTGTCACGTACACCCCCACCACCCCTGAGGAATTCTGAGTAATTACCAAAAACACTGCAGCTGCTTTTAACATGATATATGTGATCTCACACCTCCCCCACCCTCCGTTACTCTGCCCAGTTAGAGGAAGAATTTCTCCCCGAACGTTCCTCTTTGTTTTGAAATCAGTTGAATTTCGCTATTTTAATCTGTTTTAACGTCAGATTATCATCAGCAAACGTTGTGATCCGGTCAGATTTGCACCAGTCGTAAGCAAAACCTTTAAGAAAATGAAGTGTTTAATACATGAATACAGATTCATTAACCCTTGTTAAATTGCCGCAGGAATTATACACAACTCCTTATATGGACGTCCTGGTGGTGTGTGTGTTTATAGGTCACATATTCAGGCTTTACAAAATGCTTTTCTTCCCTGTCTTTTTATGTTGTTGAGTCAACGTTAGGATATATTTTGTATCACATTTTTTTGGGTAGTGATATAAAGAAGTAATATTTGTGCAAAATTCACAAAATAGACTTATTTTGCTTATTTTACCTTGAAATAAATCAACCGCTGCATCTTAGGAAAGTGAAAATCAGCTTTCATCAGGTGAACGAAAGTTGAGTGTCAATCATGTCAGGACGGTCCAAAAAGTCAATGAGGACTTTGTCGTAAGTCCTTCAGGACGGCCGCCATTTTGGACCGAATGGTCACTTTTGGTGATTTTGGCGATTTCACACCTCTGGTATTTGAACTTGTCCTCGAGCTTTCATAAAAACGAGCCAAGCGAACTTTTAACTGTTCCGTATATTTACAGATTTCATAAATTCGATCTGATTTGAATGATTTTGAATGACTTTTTGATCAATTTTGAATGTTGCATGATGGGATTGCGCTACGTCAGTCAGCTCCCGGAGCCGTGTTGAAGTTTGATACCCAGTCCTGGCTGCGGATTTGAACGCCGCTCACATTGACATGGTACAGATTTGAAAACTATTCATTAATTTGCGAGTTAACCCTCTTATTTTGAAATACAATGTTCAATGAATGAGTGAGCGCTTCTGCTTCCTGTTTCCAAGATTGCTTTCTTGGAAATGACTTTCACTTTTCCATACGAGTTATTCAACCATCTGGGAATCATGGTACTGAGGCTGCTGGTGAATCTCGTCTGTGACGGTCGTTCCTGTGGAAGTTCTGAGGTTCTACCGTAATGACAAGTATATGAGCGCTAAAAGGCTCTATCCATTTATCCATCTTGTACCACTTTATCCTCCGCATGAGGGTCAATCTCGCCAGTCCATGAACCCTAACCCTAACCCACGCCAGATCCTGTCGGCAAAGGGTTAACCGCCTGCAAAAGAACACCTGGTTGAGTTCGCATGTTGTCACCCGCTCCGCTCTCCCTTCTCCCGGACGTCTACTCTGCCATTTACGAGTAAAAGCTGAACAAATAATCATAATATTAAAGCCTCACTGTCGCCTGGCTTTAAATACACACAGTATCATGTGTTTGGCATGGAGTCTGTGTACACAGGCCTGTTTCCAACCACGCTTTAATTCCCAAAAATATGATTCATGTCAGACACGGCGTTTACAAAATGTGTTGCTGCTGCCGGGGAACGAGAGCAAAAGAGAATTTAATAATGAATTTATTAATTATTTGGCCAAATAAAAGAAAAAAAGGGGGGAGGGAGGGAGGGAGGGAGGGAGGGGTGGGGGAGAAGTAACGCTAATGTGTGCTAATGAGTCCACAAGTGCCCGATTCATGACAAGCTCTCCTCCCGTCTTTGATTCAGCCGGATAATCGTGTTTCAGTCGAGCTTCGTTTCCTGGAGAGAAAATGGGGAAAAAAAAAACCGGTGTAAAGACCGGCAGCGGCACAGCGTGACGGCGAGATGCAAACGCCACGCTGCGAGAGGTTGAAGGGGTTTTTCTTTGGCTCTTAATTACACGGTGGAAGACAGAAGATGGCGGGAGCGCGGGGGGAGGAGGGGGAGGAGGAAAAGGTTGAAACGACGGTGTATACACTGTTGCACGCACTTATCTCTCTCTCTCTAAACAAATGTCACCGAGGCTGTTCTCTTTATTGCGGCACAAAGGCCTTTCTGACAGACACACACACACACACACACACACACACATCAGCCGGGTAAATCCATACATTCTGGTTTCAGTAATTTCCCAGGTGCTTTGCTCTGCCCCCTTGGGTGAGCAGGTGACAGCAGACAAGGAGGAGAAAAGCTCTCACTTTCTGGCCTCCAAATCCCCTGTTGCCCCACCCCCATCTTCCCTTTATTGCTTTCCTCTGCAGTGTATGTACATTTACACAATATGCAATATTCTGCCTTTCCCTGCGGTGAAACTGTGAGCCGTTCGCTCTCACATCAAATCTTTATCGGCGATCGGCAAGAAAACAATCTGTACTCGTGGACGTCCGTGTGAAATAAGGCAACATGTCAACCTTTCTGTGTTTTTGTCTCAGCGCTGAAAGATCGACAAAGTCGTCCCTCGACTGTCGTTTTTACAAGCTGCGCCGCTCCATTCAAGGAATGTGTCGATTTAAGAGTCTAAACGTCCACGTCTGTAGAGCTTCACAGAGTTCACGCCTGCTCCTTCTTATTATTATTATTGTTGTTCTTTTCTATGCAGACGATACACTCCTCCTTCTTATTGTTCTTTTCTATGCAGACGATACACTGCTCCTCCTTCTTATTGTTCTTTTCTATGCAGGCGATACACTGCTCCTCCTTCTTATTGTTCTTTTCTATACCGATACACTTCTCCTTCTTCTTATTATTGTTCTTTTCTATGCAGACAATACACGCCTCCTCCTTCTTATTGTTCTTTTCTATGTAGACAAGACACTCCTTCTTCTTATTGTTCTTTTCTATGCAGGCGATCGCTTCTCCTTCTTCTTATTGTTCTTTTCTATGCAGACGATACGCCTCCTTCTTCTTATTGTTCTTTTCTAGACAATACACTGCTCCTTCTTATTATTATTGTTCTTTTCTATGCAGACGATACACTTCTCCTTCTTCTTATTATTGTTCTTTTCTATGTAGACAATACACTGCTCCTTCTTATTGTTCTTTTCTATGCAGACGATACACTCCTCCTCCTTCATATTGTTCTTTTCTATGTAGGCGATACACTCCTTCGTGTTGTTCTTTTTCTATGCAGATGTTACAATAAACTGCTCCTCCTTATTGTTCTTTCTATGCAGATGATCGCTCCTCCTTATTGTTCTTTTCTATGCAGGTGATACACTCCTCCTTCTTATTGTTCTTTTCTATGTAGATGATACACTCCTTCTTATTGTTCTTTTCTATGCAGACTATACACTCCTACTCCTTCTTATTGTTCTTTTCTATGTAGACAATACACTGCTCCTTCTTATTGTTCTTTTCTATGTAGACGATACACTGTTCCTTATTGTTCTTTTCTATGCAGACGATACACTGCTCCTTATTGTTCTTTTCTATGTAGACGATACACTGCTCCTTATTGTTCTTTTCTATGCAGACAATACACTGCTCCTCCTTCATATTGTTCTTTTCTATGTAGACAATACACTGCTCCTCCTTATTGTTATTTTCAATGTAGAACATAAAAACAGCACCATAATCCTCATAAATGTAAGAAATAAATAGATGGTAACTTGATTAAAGTGCTCAACAAATGTGAGTTTAGTGACATTAATGATTGTTAAAAACAGACGTTTCTGACGCTCTTTAAAAGTGTTCAGTGACAGCAGCTCCTTTAGTTTCTGGTCATTTTTTGTGTTAACAGTCACGGTGAATGTTTCCACGTTCACTTCTGACTCATGGACCTGACAATAAAAACAAATCCTGCCACTTAAGACCCTACAAACTTTAACTTTACACTAATAAACACACGTAGATATGATGGGAGCAGACGTAAAATACATTCATAAACAAAAGTGAGTCAGTGTTTATGTCTTTGTACTTTACATGATACTCTATTTAACCTCTAAAAACTCCTGTTGTCTTCTTGTAGTAGCCGAGAGAAGAATTCATCTCGCCTTTGAAGTCATTGAATATATCATTTTCAGTCTCCTTGTCTCCTCAGCTCACCTCCTCTTCCTCACCTCATGTTCCCTGCCTCCTTTCATTCTTCCCTCTCTCTCTCTCTCTCTCCTGGATAAGAGACACTCATTTGTGACAGAGCCAACCTGCTAATGGTGGATGGCAAGAAACAAAATTGGACATGCCAGACACACACACACACACACACACACACACACACACACATTCCCAGGTACACGCTCACACAAGGACACACAAACACCAGTGTGCGACGCTACACAACACGTTCACACTAATGTATTCACATAAAACTCTGTTGGCTCCCTGCTGCAGTGCTCCTGGTGCTGGGCTCCCTCTCTGCTCTGTGCCGCACCTCCTCCACCTCCTCCACCTCCTTCTCCCACTACATCTGGCACGCTCAGCTGCGGAGAAGCGCCATAATTATCCCGCCGGAGACGCACACACACGCGCGCACGCACACACACTGTGAGGAAAAGCTCACACACACTTGTCTTCGGCGATCCGCGCCGCTCCCCGTCACTACCGGGGCTTCATTAGTGTGTGTGTGTGTGTGTGTGTGTGTGTGTGTGTGTGTGTGATGCATGGTAGCTTTGGATGCTATCCAGATGTTGTTTTTGTTTTTTTTTCTCTTTCTATTTCATAGTTGAGGAGTCGGGCGCGTCCTAGATGCAACTGCCCTGCTCCTCTCTCCTGGAGTCTGACACACACACACACACACACACATGCAGCAGCAGCACCTCCTCCTCCTGTCTCTCCTCCTCTGTCTCTCCCACCGTTCACACCAGTGTCCGGTCTAATTTAGCCATCACACTGCAGACAGACAGCAAGTGGGCAGCAGAGAGCACTTGTGTCCGTCCGTCAGGGAGAGAGAGAGAAAAGCTTGTTGGAGGACGGACGGACGGACGGACGCCGGTGCTTACACTCTGTTACTTTACAGCGAGTTAATAAAACCCTGAATATGTTATTTTCATTCATATTTGTCTTTTTGACGTAAAATGGCAGAAAGTGTTGGTCACGGATGAAATGTGACGCCCACAAACAAAAATGACCCACTTTTAATTTTGACGTCTTTGTTATTTGAAGTAAAGAAACCAGAAAATAAGAAGCTTAGAAATCAGAAAGCTCGTTATAATGAGCACAGAAACAAACTGATGTATTTTATGATTTTCATTGTAAGGATTTCTTTGTTATACGGAGCAAAGAAACCAGAAAATAGTCACATTTAAGAAGCTTACAAATGGAGAAATCTCGTTATAATGCGTACAAGAACAGTCAAACTGGTCAAATTGATGTTTAAAACTGTTGATTTATGTATTTTATGTGAAAATATTCACATTTAAGAAGCAGAAAAGTCAGAAAACTTGATTTCAATCATTGAAAAACACTTCAAATGATTAATTCATTATCAAGAGAGTGACAGATTAACTCATTAATGGATTAAGTGTACTTTAAAGTTGTATTGACAAAAATTAAACATAATCTAAAGTTTCTCCAGTGAAGTTAAACTGACTTCACTTGTTTCTCTCGATTTTTTGTCAGAATTGACGCAGTTCAGCGTCATTTATCCGCATCGCTGTTGACGTGTAAAGGCCTTTAGATTTTATATAACAGAGTGTGTTTTTTGGAGCATTTTTACGCCTTTTATTTGATACACACTCAAGAATATTTCTGTAGATTTGGACAAAGGACAACAGTAGTACAGTATTTAGTCAAAGTTGACTATCAGAAATGAGTGAAAGTGAATTAAATCCAATTTTTACACATCAACATCACATATATATATGTATATATACGTGTGCATCTGGCTGTAGATGCACATGTTCCTTTTAAAATTGAAATAAAAGAGACTAAATCTTCTTTATAAACCTTATTTAATGTATGTCTACTATTTTCCCACATGAATTATCACATTATTCCCTCAAGGAATTATTGTGTGGACAATTATTCTTCATTGTTGTCCTTTTTATTGGCTTTTAAAAAGCATGTTAGTCGCTTGTGCACAGGCCACCGTAGTTTCCGCGGACGTCGCTGTCGCTAATTCTTACACTGTGACGTTCAAGTCTTTCTTGGGGTATTTTGAGTGTAAATGGACACATTTCTCCCCCCTTTTCAGTCTGTGGGGTTTCACGTTGTAATTACTGGGCTGTGCAGGTGAAGGAGAGGCTGAGGTCGCGGCGCTGCTGCTGCTGCTGCTGCTGCTGCTGCTGCTGCTACTGCTGCTGCTGCTGCTGCTGCTGCCGCTGCCGCTGCCGCCCCGCGGTGGGTGAACGTGTGAGTGTGTGACAGAAAGAGACACACAGAGAGTGAGTGAATGAGTGAGTGTGCAGTGATTGGCAGTAATTGTGTGTACTGTAAGTGTGTGTGTGTGTGTGCTGGAAAGTATGATTGGCATTCAGTGTGCGTTGGTGTGTGTGTGTGAGTGTGAGTGTAGTGTGAGTGTAGTGTGGTGCGGCGGTCGCCCCGCGTCCACCGCTGCGCCACTTTGTGTCAGACGTGCCGCAGACGTGGCGCCGAGCGCGGGGAAAAAGCAGCCGCCGCGCTTTGTGGGGTGGAAAAGGTTCTGCAGGCGCCGCCCACCACTCTATTTTCAATCCGTGCTTTTAGAGCGGCGGGGAGCGCAGAATAAAGCACCTGCATCAGTGACACGGACGGGCGCTAAATCAGGTGACGAATGTCGCTGCAGCTCGGAAACACTTCAGTCTGTTGATTACAGCTTCTTTTTTTTTTTTTGCTGCATTCACCTTATTTTTTACCTTTCTTTCTTCCTTGTCAAACATTTCACACCATTGTGGCCGCATACCATTACCATAAGAATAAGAATAAGTGAGAGTTTCTTCCAAATATAATAACACCATGCACAGGCACTCGTACACATATTGTGCATATTTTCCAGGTTTCTTTGCTCCATCATCATTTTGAGGTTCTGGAAACACTGAGCGACTGTTCTCTGACAATTTAGAGGTCGAATAACTGGTAAATAAAGAAAATGGTCAACAGATTATGAAAGAAATCGTTAGTTGAAGCTGTGATCCACATAAATAAACATGCAGAGGCTAAAACTGAAAAGTGTAAGAGGAGAAATGACCAACAAGGCAACAATAATGGATGGTAAAAACTGTCAAAATCGGATTTTCCTGCGTCTACATCTGTTTTCAAAGTCTCCTCCTTTGACTGAGACGTTTTTGAGACGGGTGCTGAGGCTTTTTAAGGATTTAGTATGTTATTTCAATTTATGAAGAGAAAAAAAAGCAAGTGCTGCTTTCACACTTGCCAAATTATAGTGATTTACATGCCTTCCATAAATAAACAAACAACAGTCCATAATTTCACTTGATGACGTTAAAACTCGTCATGAAAGATCGCTCCCTTTTGTGTCTTTTTTCTCTTTCTTATTCTATCTGTTTATTTATTTATTTATTTACTGCGCCTTGACTCCTTGACTCCTTGAATCCTTGAGTTTCCTGACAGTCCAGGCACGTTTGACCAGAGAAGTGAAATAATGAGACGCACGTCGTCCTCTTCCTCTCCTCATTCAATCCACACTGCCCTTCATCATCATCCCCCTCTCTTCATTGTCTGTCCACTTCCCCGACGGTCACAGTTTGTACCGCTGGAGATTCCCTGGACGCACACACACACACACACACACACACACACACACACACACACACACACACACACAGACACACAGAGTATCGCTAGAGGCTGTGGGCTTAGGCAGAGTGTAATTTCCCTTGTGTTCTCCCTAACCTGGAATATCTGACAGTGTGTGGCACTGGAATAGAGAGAAAAGAGAGGGCTGTGTGTGTGTGTGTGTGTGTGTGTGTGTGTGTGTGTGTGTGTGTGTGTGTGTATGTGTGTGTGTGTGTGTGTGTGTAAAAGGTACTAAAAAAAGGCTTTTGTCTCCTCTGTGTAAAAACTGCCTTGTTGTTTTCACAACTGGGTCAAACTGACCAGCGACAGCATCAGAGAGCACACGACACGGTGTAAGGTCAAACAGGATTACATAACAGCATACATACGTACTGTATGTATATATGTATGTATATATATACATATATACATATATGTATATGTATATATATATATATATATATATATATATATATATATATATATATACATATATATATATATATATATACATTTGGGGTAAAAAAAATGAACATTTCCGTACATTTTACGGCCCAACCAACTCATAAATCAATCAATAATGTAAATGAATCTTTAATTTCAGCCCTAAAAACAAGTAACCAACAAGATCAGTCCATCATATATTAGCTAACACTGTTTTTATTTGGTTTTAATTCTCATTATTAACATTAATTGATATATATATATATATTTCATAGTATATATACTTTGAAATTCTGTGAAATCTCATCATGAGATGTCATGATGAGAATATACAGTAGTATATACACCGCACTGAAAAGTACTGAAAAAGAAGCCAAGCGAACGTTGAACTGTTACATAATTTACAAATTTCACAAACTCCCTCCAGTTGAAAACGTCAGTTTTCATCATTTCTTCTTACGAAAATCTTACACAATAATGTGGATGTATCCGTCTCTAACTGTAGCTCATACAGAGATAAAAACTTACAAAAGGAGGCATAAAAATAACACTTTCATCTCAATTAACAAAGTGACGTGACTGAAGACGATCATTATCATCATTAGCAACAGTGTGGCGAGAGTTTTAATGAGGATTCAGACTTTTGTTGTCTGTTTAAACTCACGTGGAGTTCACTTTCACTTGTCTCGCGATTGAATTGTCACGTTGTCATTTTAATCACTTTTGCCTTCTCGTTAGCCTGTGCACTGCTGCGTGTGTGTGTGTGTGTGTGTGTGTGTGTGTGTGCACGTGGCTCGCTGACTAAAAATCTGGACAAATGGCTGTCGGATCGATAGCTTCCCCACCAGCAATATTTGGTATCAATGCGTGTCGTCCTCATTAACACAGCAGGCTGCCCTCTCCATGGACCTGAATTATTCATGCACAAACATGCAGCTACACACACAGACACACACACACACACACACACACACAGAAGAAGCTGCTGGCCTTTTGTTTCCTCACACTCTCTCGTCTCGTTTCCACGCACATGCTCGCTCGTGAACACTGCTCAGCACTTTTTTTCCTCCTGCCTCCGCGTGCCGGGTCTTTTATTGTCGTTTCTAAAAATACCACATTTAACATCTAATCTTAAATATGTACAGTATCTTTAATCCCTGAACTGTCTCTGCAGCAGAGGCAGGGTTTTCACACACACACACACACACACAGAAAACAAGGGAGAGAAAAACAACTTTAATTTAGTGCTGGGCGTCGATGCTGATTTCCTGATTCAATTTGATTCAGTTCAGTATTGATTCGTCTGGAAATATTAATATATAATCAGATTATATAGCAGTTTTACTTTTCTCAGAACTGATGCTGCAAACCTGGTACTACAGAGGAGTATTAGGAATTAGTATTCTGATTCTGTTTTAGGATTTAAAACTGAGATTAAAGTCAGAATTCTGAGGAAAAAGAGGACTTTTTTTCTCAGAATTTGGACTAATCTCAGAATTTGGACTAATCTCAGAATTCTAATAAAAAAAAGTCAGAATTCTGACCTTAATCCAAGAAGTATTTAGTTAATCTCAGAATTCTGATAAAAATGGCAGAATTCTGATAAAAATGGCAGAATTCTGAATTTAATCTCAGAATTCTGACTTTAATCTCAGAATTCTGATTTTAATCTCAGAATTCTGACTTTAATCTCAGAATTCTGACAAAAAAAGGCAGAATTCTGATTTATTCCCTTTGACTTTAATCTAAAAATTCTTACTTTAATCTAAGAATTCCATATTTAATCTCAGAATTCATGTTGTTTTATGTTTTTTACTTTCTTTCAAAAATCTTTTCACATGTGGCACTAATACTCTTCCATGTAGTACATTGTTAAAACATTAATGTTTACTTTTAAAAGATGACCCCAAAGTATTTAAATATGACCACACAGTGTAACTCTAGAGTAATCTCGTAGGTGAAAATTCACACTCAAACATTAAAAAACTGCGAAAGTTTCTAAACATCCAGCCTAGAAACGCACAGGCATTTTAAAGTCATGAACACCTGGTATTGCGGTTTTTGACGTGATAATTGAAATCATCTGAAAACAGCAGCGTGTGGACGTTTTTCTGCTTCTTCGCCACAGATTTGAACACATCTGCAGTCAAGTCTCGTGGGATTGTGATAATCTCGCAAGATTTGTACAGAGGATACAGGAAATGGCACTTTCCAAAAGTTTGATCTAAAGGTTTTAATCAGAAAAGAAAACCCCAGCTTAATTTGAATTATTATAGAATATTAAGTTACGGCTAAAAACAGAATGTAGGAAAACATGTTTCTTTGAACATCATTTATTTCTGTCACTATTTTACTGAAGCCAAAGAGAAATGATGTGACGTGTAATAGCTCAGAACATTTTCTCCTACGATAATGAAGGCAGATGATGTTGTAGCCGTTAGCTGCTTAATGTTGTCTGCTAATGGTTTTTAATGGTGCTGCCTCGTGTGTGTGTGTGTGTGTGTGTGTGTGTGTGTGTGTGTGTGTGTGTGTGTCCCCATAGTCCAATCATATCGTCTCTGTAAGAGGAAGTAAATATGAGATCAGTGTTAATTACAAAAATACATAAAACCTGCTGGAACATCAGCCCACACGCCCACTGGACCTGTTGACACACACACACACACACACACACACACACACACACACACACACACACACACACACACACACACACAGACAGACAGACAGACAGACAGACACAGACACACACACACACACACACACACAGACTGATGGATGTTTGTTTGTTATTAGTCACATTCATCACTCTGGCGCCGTAATCGTCATTGATTATAAATTATGATTGTTGTGCTTGTTGAGGTTAAGGTGTGAGGAACATGGGTGTTGTGGTTATAGCAGTGTTGCTATGGCAACATGATGTTCATCATTATATGTATACGTTGTTTATCATTGGGTACAGCTAGCGTTCTTAACAGCAGCTACAGTGTTGAAATACTGCCACCTCCTGGAATCTTATTCACTCTCTTTTGGCCTGATCATCGGCGTTGTTTACTATCATTTGTTTCTATGGTGAACTCTTGATTAGCATCATCTGTTGTGATGGTTAACTGTTTCCTGTCACCATTCGTTGCTGTGATACACAGTCGTTGATCATCGGACGTTGTTAACGGGTAAACGTGTTTACCCGTTAACAACAACTACACCCTCTATTTTTTGCTGTTGCTAGAGTAAACTCTTGACCAGCATCAGTTGTCGCTATGGTAATAGCTTTTGTTTATCAATAATTGTTGCTGTGGTATACTTGTTTACATTATGGTGCACTCTCCATCTAGAGATGTTGCTATGGCACACTGTTGTTTAACATCAGTTGGTGCTATGGTAAAGTTAGCAGTTGCTATGGTACACTTGTTTACCATCAGTTGTGGCTATGGTAAAGTTAGCAGTTGCTATGGTACACTTGTTTACAGTTGCTTGTTTATCAGGTACACTTGTTTATGGTACCTTGTTTTCAGTTGCTTATGCTATAAACTTGGTATGGTACACTTGTTTACCATCAGTTGTTGGTAAAGTTAGGCTTGGTACACTTGTTTACCATCAGTTGCTGCTATGGTAAAGTTAGCTGTTGCTATGGTACACTTGTTTACCATCAGTTGCTGCTATGATAAAGTTAGATGGTACACTTGTTTACCCTCAGTTGTTGTTATGGTACACTTGTTTACCCTCAGTTGTTGTTATGGTAAACTTGTTTACCCTCAGTTGTTGCTATGGTAAACTTGTTTACCATCAGTTGTTGGTATGGTAAACTTGTTTACCCTCAGTTGTTGCTATGGTAAACTTGTTTACCCTCAGTTGTTGCTATGGTAAACTTGTTTACCATCAGTTGTTGCTATGGTAAACTTGTTTACCATCAGTTGTTGGTATGGTAAACTTGTTTACCCTCAGTTGTTGCTATGGTAAACTTGTTTACCATCAGTTGTTGCTATGGTACACTTGTTTACCATCAGTTGCTGCTATGGTAAAGTTAGCCGTTGCTATGGTAAACTTGTTTACCCTCAGTTGTTGCTATGGTAAACTTGTTTACCCTCAGTTGTCGCTATGGTAAACTTGTTTCCCGTCACATTCTCGCGCTCTCCGTCTTCACTTTTGTTGTCACGGCACACTGTTGTTCACAACCACTTGTGTCTACAGTGCCCCGTTCATCGCCAGGTGTTGCTATGATACGAGGTTCATGCTCAGGTGTTGCTATGGTAAACTGTTCACAGTCCAGCAGCAGCAGCAGAACGCAGGCCCTGCCTCTTTTATTATGTGAAGCAGCGTGAAGCCAGACTCTGGGGCTGAATTCAGATGAGAGATGTGCGTGTGTTTGCATGTATGTATTTGTGTGGCAGGGTGAGTGTGTGTGTGGGAGGGGGGGTGAGTAGAGCGGGGGGGATGGGGCTTCAGGGCGAGGTGGGGGGGCGGGGCAATGTGCCCTCAGGCACTGGGTCCTTAGTGGCTGGCCGGCGGGGCGCAGAGCTCCCCTCATCCTCACCCTGATCGATGGGGTGTGTGTTGTGTGTGTGTGTGTGTGTGTGTCTGTGTGTCTCGTTAGCAGGAAGCAGAGGAGAGTCCAGGGACCCCTGCAGTCCCTGCCCAGGGACACACACAGGTCCCAGCACCTGGACCATACACATGTACATACACAAGCACACAAAGATGCAGATGCACACTCCAGACACACAACTCACCACCTCTCTCTCTCATTTTCTCTGTCTGTCGCACACACACACACACACACACACAGACACACACACACTCACACACCCCATGCATACAGATTGAGTACACACAGCGGTCCCAGTGCGCTGCAGTAGCACTGAGCTTAAAACGCAGACACGGCCTGTAACACAAATACACTCAGTGTGTGTGTGGAAAACAACACGTTCACTGGATTTCTGTGAGAGAAAGAATATGTACAAAAATAAATATGTAAAACAGATTTCATAGCCGTAAAGGGACAATCAGTGCATTTACACACGGTTAGAAAACGCGACTTTTACTGTCCTGCACATGTAAACATGTTCACTCCCACTCTCTCAAAGTCGATACAACATGCCTGGATGATGAGTTTGGGAGTCTGATTATTTCTATCAAACTCTGGGTTTTTTATGTGGAAATAATAAAAGAAACGGAGAAAGACGAAGAAAAACAGAATTTAACGACATATTTTATAGTTAATACGTGGCAGAAAAAGTCTGTGATGTCATGTTTCAGCTGGAAAATGCTTCATACTGACAAGCTTTTAAAACGTGGCATATCGCCACCTAGTGTACTGGAGTGCAGTCGTCTGATTAAATGGCATAGACGAGGTACAAGCATGAAACACTGGATAGACGACCTTCACTACTATACTTGAGTAAAAGTACAAGTCACTTTTTTTATAATATTACTTCAGTAAAAGTACTTAAAGTATATGACATTTACTGTACTTAAGCATCAAAATGTAATTTTCTTGTAAGTAAGTTTGTGTAAGTGTATAAGAGCTTTAAAATTAAAATAATTATAAGTAGCTTAAGGATTAGCCTTTTTTAATGTACAGAGGCCTCCAGCTTGTGTTGAGTATTTTTTTCACGCTGCCAGGAAAATTCTTAGCACGTAAAGAGATATAAGTCGACATTAAGTAGCAGGAAGACTCTCACACGTCGTCTAAACTGGCAAAAAAGAATATGTTTATTATAGTAAATCTACTCTGAAACATGTTTTTTTCCAATCTTATAAAGTACCTAAAAGATAATGCTTGAGTAAAAGTACAAGTATGTTTCCAGAAAATGACTTTAGTAGAAGTTGAAGTCACTTTTTTTATAATATTACTTAAGTAAAAGTATATGACATTTATTGTACTGAAGTATCAAAGTGTAAGTTTCTGATATAAAATGTACTTTAGAAGTAAAAGTGTAAGAAATAATGATTGCGTTAGGATAGAGCCATGGTGGATCAGTGGTAGGGTGAGTTGTCTTTCAACTGGAAAGCTGCAGGTTCAATTCCCGGCTCTGCTAAATGTCTGTGTCCTTGAGCAAAGACACTTCACCCCACGTTGCAGCTTGTGAATGAGGAAAAAATCAAAACCAGAAAAGCTCTATATAAATACAGACCATAATACCAACTCTTCTACTTCTTCTTCTGATTCTAAAGTACAGACACGTGAAGTATTTCTAGTGTGTTACATCACGAGTGTGTGTCTGTTTGTGTTTCTCGTAATGATCTATTTTTGATAGGATATTAGCGACCTCGCCGTCAAACAGCGAGAACGACAACGCGAGTCCAGTGGAGAAAACACCAGGTGTGGAAAGATCCTGCTGTGTGTGTGTGTGTGTGTGGGACACCAGATGGACCATGAAAGCGTGGAGGTGGTGGAGGAGGAGGAGCTTTTCGCTGGGTGTGATTGAACAGGAGTGCTGATGTTCAAAGGTCTAAGAGAGTGTGAACGCGGTCTATCTCATTGTCAAGGACACCATTAATTACAACAGCGGGAGGTTCCTGTGTGTGTGTGTGTGTGTGTGGCTGAGACGCTGTAGTTGCTGATTAATGGAATTAATTTGTTGGTAAGATGATTAGATTTTTTGACAGTTGTGGTATATTTCCTCCTCTCCCTCTCTGTCTCTCTCCCTCCCACTCTCTCTCTCTCCTTCCTCCCCTCAAACAACACAGTAGCTGTTAAGAAAAGACATTTTTAACTTTTTATGATGAGTTGTCCAACAACGTCTTTCCTTGAAGACGTTTCGCCTCTAATCCAAGAGGTTTCAGTGAAACATCTGCAAGTGAGTAAGCATCTACGCAGATGTAGATTAGGGCGGATTATTGTTTTAATTCACTTGTTAGAAGTCAATCTGGGACGTCTCAACTAAAACTATAAGATACTGTTGTGTTTTATTATAGAGCTGCAACTCATTTTTTGATCATTTCCCGCGATTAATCGATCAGTTGGTCCACAAAGGTTTTTTAAAGTCTGGTTTTGTTCCACAGACCAAAATGAATCAGTTTGAATGATTTCTTTGTCGTCAGGAGCAAAGAAACCATGAACATGTTCACATTTAAGTATCCGAACAGTCAGAAACTGAGGTGTAATTGTTGCAAAAACTGTCCAATTGATGTGCAAAATAGTTTAGTTTGATTCATTGTTACAGCTCTTCTTCTCAAATCCCAGATTAGAGGGACATACTGTACATAACCTTACAGATTAAAACACTGTAAGTACTTCACTTATACAACATCTCTTCAGTTGTGCTCATGTCTCCTCCTGTGAGCTCCTGCACTCCTCTGTCCCTCCTCACTGCAGGAGGAGCTGGGGGGTTGGGGGGTTTACGAGTTGGCAGTCCAACAGCTGAAAGGGTGGACACCTATGGACACACACACACACACACACACACACACACACATTATAACACTCCCAGAGCCGGCGCCCGGGGAGAGTGTGTGCAGAGAGCAGCTGTAAGGCCAGCGGACTGTTACTGTAGTTCTTTGTTCAGCTCTGGCTCAGCTCCACTGCGTCTCTGTCTCATTCTGTCTCTCTGTGTCTCTCTAATCTGCTGCAGCACTCATGTGTCCACCATCTCGTCCGCGTCGTCCGCGTGCTGTCGGTCTGCGGCGGTTAATCGATCACTAACCCAATCGCAGGGAATCCACTGTTCCGACCAGTTTGCTGTAAAATGACATTTTTCTATCATAAACATTGACTTTGTCAGGACCAGTAGTCCTCATGGAGACCAAAACCTGGTCCTAATGAGGCCTAATCTCATTTCTGATGATCCAGTTAAGTTTAGGGTTAAGATTTTAAGATTTTGGTTATGGTTAAGATTAGGGTTAGTCTGTGTCTGTGTGCAAGTGAATGGAAGACCTGAGAAGAATAGCTGGGCAAACCTGAGTGTGTGTGTTTGTGTGTGTTTGTGTGTGTGTTACTTGTGTCGTGTCGCTTTCTGAAGTGAACGGATGAAAGACAGCATCTTCTGTCGCCGCGGCGATCAGGCTAATTACAGCAGCTTAAGCGCTTTACCCACGGTCATCACACACACACACACACACACACACTGACACACACACAAACACTGACACACACATAAAACTCATGGTTTTTGGTCCCTTATTTAAATCTATAATGTGCAACATTGTTGCTTTAACTAAATTAATGTTATATAATGTTTGCGTTTCCAACACTCTTCAGTGTAAATATTTAAATATTTGTTGCCTTTTAACGACGTCATCCGTTTCCAGGGAGAAAAAGTCCCGTCATGAAACATCAGCGTGATGAAGGAAACACGAGTTTGTGGCCTTTTGTGTTTTATTTCACATTATTGTGTTATTATTTGTCACAAACACAAACAGAGCGCACAAAAACCCTCTCTCTTCCCTGGAGAGAGAGCTTTAAACCAAAAGAACAACATTTCCCAGGATCCCGCGCTGCCACGCTGACTCCATCAAACTCTCTGCTCTTTTGTTATTGTTTTGACGCAGAGAGACACACTCTGTGTGTGTGTGTGTGTGTGTGTGTGTGTGTGTGTGACGTCTCCTCTTACCCTTTGTTTGTTTGTTAAATGTAGATTTAAATGCTTTTATTTAAAAAGAAATGAAAGATTCTCCTCTGTGTGTGGATAAATGAAGTACTCTGGGAGTGCACGCACGCACACACACACACACACACACACACACACACACACACACACACCTGCGTACCGAGGGTTTTTAGGTTGTTTGGTGCGTTCGGAGCCCTAATGGAGTGTGGAGTGTGTGTTTATTCACTCCCAGGCTGCTGTTTATCGCTTAGCGAGCTGGAACTAATTTACTAATTGAGTTTTGAGTTGGGGAAGAAATGACGACAGCAGAGAGAGAGAGGGAGAGAGATGCTCCAGAGGTTTTTGAAAAAGGGAAAAAAAGGACTTACTGTATGTTTGTGAAGGGGAAAAAAAAGTAGCAGGAGGGACATGATTTTGTGTGTTTTTGTTGTGTGTGTTGTTGTAGCATGACTCTGCACACACACACACACACACACACAGTGTCCTTTCACAGTGCCACTTGGCATCTTCTCTGTGTGTGTGTGTGTGTGTGTGTGTGTGTGTGTGTGTGTGTGTGTGTGTCGGGTAGCTGACAGGCAGCTGTGAAAGCCTGCTGGTAGATTATAAAGGAGCCTGGCATCTCCCAGAATGCACTTCAACAGCAGTTAACTTTAAAAAATAAATAAATACAAAAATAATAATAAATAAGGAGTAATGTGGAATAATGTGTGTGTGTGTGTGTGTGTGTGTGTGGCTACTTTATAGAATTTGTTATTTGTTAGTACAGCTGTTTGGGAAAAAAAGGAATGATGGGGTCAAAGGTCACTATATATATATATATATATGTATATCTATATATGTATATATATGTATGTATATCTATATATGTGTATATATACATATATATGTATATGTATGTATATATGTATCTATATATATATATATGTATATATATATGTATATATATATATATATATACTGCACTGAAGGAACGTAGTTTTCTACTTTAATAAAACAACAAGAACTTCTCAAAACTTCAAGAGATTGAAGATTTGTAGTAAACTTTCAGGAAAGTTAGCACGCAGTGATTAAGAGTGTGAGGGAGGGAGACGAGAGGGAGGAGGGAGGAGGGAGGAGGTGACGGGAGTTCACCAGAGGAGTCATGTCACCACCAGCTGCCCCTCTCATCATATTTTCCCATCATCCCCCTGGGCTCGTGTCCAGACATTTTCTATAGTCTGTGACAAAGGAGACAAAGTAGGCGTGGCTTTCTCTGGGCTGGAGTCAAATGTATGTATGTGTACTGTACTGTACACACACACACACACACAACCTGATGTGAGTCATGTGACACATAAATGTTCATAGAAACCTGTAGAAAACACTGAGGATTCTTCTTGTTCACTGTAGTTTGAATGAATTAACTAGAGTGAACAAGATATTTGAACACAATACACAATTTCTATAACTTTAACACTGCAAAAAAACCTCTAAAAACAAGAAAATATAACCAGTATTAGGGGAAATCACTTGTTTCAAGCTAAATGATCTGCCAGTGCAGCAAGAAAATGGCACTTAAGTCAAATTATTTTAAGTATCTTCAGCCTTAACTCCTTAAAGATGTCGTGATTAGATGAAAACACTGAATTCAAGTCAATTACACCAGTACAGATTTTCATTTTTTGCAGTGTGACCTAAACAAAAAGGATTTCACATACTTTTTGAGTGAACTTTTGCACAGAAAGTCAGGACCTGTGTGCGATCTATGATCCGACCCCAGTTTTCGGGCGTTTAAAAAACACATTTTCACATTTTGTGCTCCCACTAGCCACACAGCAGCAGCAGGCTTCCTCCCAGACAGACAGACTCCACCCTCACCTGCCTTTGATATCTATGCTGGTTACCGCGGCAACCATGGTAGTTTGCCAAATGCTAGATTTGCAGGAATAGCACATATTTAGGGCCAATTTGGAATAGCACACTTTTAGAATTACCACACATTTAGGGCCAATTTGGAATAGTACACATTTAGGGCCAATTTGGAATAGCACACTTTTAGGAATAGCACACTTTTAGGAATAGCACACTTTTAGGGCCGATTTGGAATATTTTAGGGCCGATTTGGAATAAGCACTTAGGAATACACTTTGAGGGCGATTTGGAATAAGCGCACTTTAGGAATAACACACTTTGAGGGCCGAATGGAATAGCACACTTTTAGGAATAGCACACTTTTAGGATTGGAATAGACTTTAGAATAACACTTTAGGGCGATTTGGAATAGCGCACTTTTAGGAATAGCACACTTTTAGGGCCGATTTGGAACAGCACATTTTTGGGGCAAATTTGGAATAGCACACTTTTGGGGCCAATTTGGAATAGCACACTTTTAGTGCCAATTTGGACTAGTACACTTTTAAGGCCAATCAGTCGACGCTGATACCATTGTTGGTAACAAATGTTTCATTTACATTTGCTGTACGATTGGTGGCCGTTCTCTCTCTCTAGCGCCACACACTGGCCATTGTGGTCACACTTTTAGTGGTCACTTTTAAGGCCAATCAGTCGACGCTGATACCATTGTTGGTAACAAATGTTTCATTTACATTTGCTGTACGATTGGTGGCCGTTCTCTCTCTCTAGCGCCACACACTGGCCATTGTGGTCACACTGTGGTCACACCCACACGTGGACACGTGCTGAGGGCGAGGGTTCAGTGCCGCTCAGAGGTTGAAATGTAAAGAAAAGTCCATGACGGTTTCAGTCAAAGTCAGACATGAGGTGAAATATTGGAGGAGGTGATTGATATTATTTTGCTTTGTGAGAGAGTGAGAGAGCGAGAGAGCGAGAGACCTTTGTCTGCTTTGAAAACGACGCTCCACTGCGTCTCCACATTAAAAAAAAACCCTCCCCTGAGCTTCAGTAACCGGCTGAGCATGGAGCGTTCTTCTTCTTTTTCTTTCTTTCTTTCTCCCACGTGGAATGATTTTTATGATAAATCTTCCTCCTTTTTCCCTCTTGATCTGTTTTTTTTTTTGCCTTTATCCTCAGTCCTCCCTCCCTCCCTCCATAACCCGGCCCCCTCCTTCCTCTCAGTGGTCCTCCTGTTCCCCTCATCTCTCCTCCCCCGCCTCCCTCCATCACTCCGTCCCTCCTAGGGAGAGCAAATCCCTCTTTTCCTAGGTAGGAGTGTTGGGAGGAGTGGTACGGCTTAGATCTCGGCCCCCCGCATCGCCCCTTCATCAGGCCCCCCTTGGCTCCCTCCCTCCCTCCCTCCCTCCATCCTCTTGTTAAATGATGGTTTCATTCTTCTCTCCGTACGCCGGCCTCCTCTCGTCTTTCCCATTACGCTCACATTTACACCTTCTCTGCTCGGAGTCAGAAGCTTTGTGTTTGAACTGGAATCACTTCCACACCTTTGTACTAGTGTGTGTGTGTGTGTGTGTGTGTGTGTGTGTGTTTGTGTGTTTGTGTGTGTTTAGATTTACACCGTGCGTAAGGTCACCGCAGAGGAAGTAAGAGAGTTCCAGTTCCAGCACGGCTCGACGCGACTTGGTCCGGTTCCTCCTCAGCGTGGGCGGAGTCGTCATAGTAACGCGACGAATGACTTGTTGTTTCTCGGTGTAACCGAGTCATTAGAATCAGCTGATTTTTTAGCGATTTTTAACTCTTTTTAGGTCTTTGATTCTTGGACGTCGCGCTCGTGACTCTTCGCCTCGACGTACGAGACGCTCGCTCGACCGCAGTCGCTGCTCGATCGAAACAAACGCACGTTACATTCCAGTCTTAGCTCCACTTCACTGGCTCCTGGATTGATTTTAAAATTCTCGTATTTGTTTTTAAATGTCAGATCAGTCACCGTTCGTCGTTTTTAACTCGGTTTTCCTGTCTTTTATTGTTCATACGTTTTTATCTGTCACGTCTTTATAAATAAAGTTGGATTGGATTGGAAAGGTTGAGGATTTCAGCGTCTTGTTTCAGTGACGCTGCGATTACGGTCGACGATTCCCTCTTTCTTCTCCGCTTAAATCCGATCCTTCTCTTTATTATTTTATATGAAACATGACTAGTCTTTAATGTCTCTTCTTCCTCCTCTCCTCCTCTTCCTCCCCGCACGTTCCTTCTCCTCCGCCCTCGCCGTTGTTAAACACAGATTAACGTCTGCACCTCCACCTTCTCACCCGTCACTCCTCCTCTGTTCTCTGGCTCCGACTCAGCGCCGCACCTCTGCCCACATCCTTCCATTTCTGCACTTTTTCATTTATTTATTTTCCTTGTTTTAAGGGAGCGAGCGTGTGTGTGTGTGTGTGTGTGTGTGTGTGTGTGTGTGTGTGTGGGGAGGAGGAGGGCAGTCATTAGGATTTCTCCTCTCTGTTCCTCCTCAGTCTTTTCATTCCTGTCTCTCTCTCTCCGTACGTGGTCGGTCTCTCTGGCCTTTTACCTGCCTCTGTTCACGCGGCGTCAGTTCTCGGCTTGTGTTCAAATTAAAAACAGAAGAAGAAAACGAGGACGGAGAAGGAAAGAGGAGGAAAGATCAGGAGAGGAAGCACAGTGGAGAGAATCCTCCTCTCCACTGTGTCCTCGCACCATTATACGGCAGCAGTCTTTGTTGTTTTTAAAACTGTACTTCTAGGCTGTTCTTTCAATGCACCGTCCTCACTTCACACAGGCGTGCAGTGTCTTATTTTAGGGATTTATTTCCCACATTTCGACGTAGGCGTTGGTTCATCTGTAAGTTTGTTCTGTTTGCAACTTCCTGTCTACAGTTTTTGACAAATCTGTGTTATGTTGGTGTTCAGTGAGCTGAGGTGTGTGTGTGTGTGTGTGTGTGTGTGTGTGTGTGTGTGTGTGTGTGTCAGCGACACCTGAACAGATCAGGATCAACTTTTTTTATAAGTAGATTTGTTGCTCTTACTCTTCAGTGTCTCTATAGTGAATTTGTGTCCATTCATTCATTCATTCATTCTGTAGAGCATTATTTTATGAGGTCAGAGACGCTGATGTTGGACGAGAAGGTCCTGACTTCAAGGTCATCCCAAAGGCGCTCCATCATGGGGTTCTGATGAGGTCAGGGCTCTGTCATGTTGTTCCACACCAAACTCAAAGACAAAGGGAGTAGAAGAGGACCGTCCTCCATCCGTTTGCTGAAGCGTCAAGATTGTCTTTTATTGGACATTTATTTATCATGTGTCTCGTCCTTTGTGACGACCAAACACAAAACGTATAAACCACAGGAAGTGAGGACATTCTGGCTGCTCCGCACATTTTTAAAGGGACTTTTGGGTGTTAAGACCTGGTTTTAGGGTAAGGTGCTTTTGTCTGTGACGTGTCCTCACTATGAATGCTGCACTAACGTGTGTGTGTGTGTGTGTGTGTGTTTGTCTGGCTGCCTCTACAGGACACTGAGTATGTGTGTGTGTTAACATTGCAGCAGCTCCGCGGCGCTGGGCCGCTGGGACCAGGCCCCTGCATTTGTCGCCTAGGAAACCCTGTCTAGTCAGACAGGACAATAGAGTGAACTAGATGTCTTAAGTGTGTGAGGTTGGACACACACACACACACACACTGTAAGAGTCTTATTTGGCCTGCTTCTTCTTCAGATGATTGTTTTTTTTGGGGGGGTTTTTTGGCATCAGTGTCAGACTTTCGCCTTCTTGTGAAGCGCTCGTTTGAACGCCGCCGCTCGCTCTGTCGCAGCAGATGGAAGGTGACAGTGTAACGTGCTCGTGTTCTACAGGAAGTGTTTTCCAGCCAAGTTGGACATTGGCTGCGTCTCGTCACACGTTCACACGTTCTCCCGTATTTTTTACTTTATATTATGATTCTTGAAAAAGTTGCTAAATAGTGGGGGTAAAAAGTTGAAGCACTCACACACACACACACACACACACACACACTTGCCGCTGAGTTCTCCGCGCTGTTGTCCGTCCACGATCACAGAAAATAATCACTCAGCGTTTGCTGCGTGTGTTTCCTGTAAGACGCTGATGAGAGCTTTGTTAGATTAATTGCTGCCGGTCCATCGGCCGGTGGGTTCGTTGGCTAATGACTAATCATTTAAGACCTCGGGTTTGTGTTGTGTGCGTCTGTGGTGATTAAACAACGTTTACCTCAACCGCTCAGCCACTCCGGACGCGCCATTCGTCTCTTTTTGTCTGATCCATTATATCTCTCCTTTCTTTTAACACACCTCCCTCATCCCTCCTTCTCCCCCAGCTGCACAACATTAGGCAATGAAGGAATTAATAAAGCACACACACACACACACACACACACACACACAGACAGACGCAGCAGTGCTGACAGAGAGAGACAGAGTGGGTGAGTGTTTTGCTGTCATTAAACGGGAAACACCGGCTCTCCATCATCATGAGCGGCGTGTGAGTGATGGAGAGGTGTCCGCCTCAGTGTGTGTGTGTGTGTGTGTGGGGTTAATGGTGAGTGATGTGACCGCCCACATCAGAGGTCACTGAACGCTCGACGGCCGGTTTGAGACGCTGACGCAGGTCTGAAAGTTTGATTTAGTGATGATTCTTTATCTGTTTGTTGCAGTTGTTTTAAACGTCTTTGCTGCACTGGGACGACGATTCTACTGGACTTTGACGGAAATTTAAATGATATATTTTATCATAAGAATGGTAGAATTTACATTTACACTACTTTGTATATATTATATGTACATATGTATATATATATCTATGTATATATATATATATATATATATATATATATATATATATATATATATATCTCATTTATGCTGTATAATGTAAAAAAAACCTAAAGGAAATAATAACTAAAATGTGACTAATTACCACTATACACACACATATATTATATAATACTTCACTGCTGTGAAACCAAATAATGATTATGCATTAACTTCTATAAAAACCAACCAGGTGATAATAACAGAAAACAGAATTATGATACCACACACATGTACAGTATGTTAATACTTTATTTTACATTTATAGTATATTATAAATGTGATGATGATGTTATTAGCACCTTTCAAGGGTTGCAGCTGAAAGTGCTTCACATTAAAATGAAAATAAACTTTCAAAAGAAAAGAGACGCAAATACACGACAATAAAACACAACACAGGGTGGAATATAAAGGAAAAGGCTAAAATCAATCTGTTTTTTAAATTTAAATTAAATTAAAATTAAACGGAGCTCGTTGAAGGCCAGAGTAAAAAGAGAGGTCTTACATTGTCGTACATTTATTGAAATCTTATAATATTTATGCCTTATATATAAAAAAAATCACCTCAATTTCATTTGCCCCTCCCCTTTCCAATCAGACACACCCATTCTCCAAAACGTTAAGTGTGGGCACTTAACGGGCACCTTTGGTGGATTTTAATGGGAAAAATAACAATAATAATAATAAGAAGAAGAAGGAAAAACTTTTTTTTTTGTTTTTAAAGGGTCCTGTGCACTTTTTTGTGACCTCGTCTTCCACAACATAACGATGATACGACAGAAGATGTTAGAGGGACGGACAGAAACACACCAGATTCCTGTCTGTGTGGTGATGTGTGTGTGGGCGGAGCTGATTAAGGACAAGGAGCAGGGAACTCCTGACAGGAAGTCTCCACGGGCGTCACGGGAGGTATGACCATGCAGGAAAGGGGGCGGGGTTTGCTGGGTGGGAAAAAAAGAGAGAGCGGTGACACAGTTGATAAAGATACAGCAGTGTGTGTGAGTGTGTGAGTGTCGGCGTGGGGTAGATTGAGATGGAGGGGGAGGAAGAGGAGGAGTGATTAGAGCAGCCTTTCTTGCCGCCGCTTGGCGGGAAGAGGAAAAGTAAGCAAGAGGCAGCGGCGAGAACTTAGCTGCGGAAACTGTTTGTACTGTGTGATGGCGCGGGGGAGACAAAGGGGGGGAGACGAGAGGAAATTGAGAACAAGGTGGAAGAGGAGAGAGGAAGGTGGCCCCTGGCACCCTGCTGCTTATCCTTGAACACTCTGAGGAGGTCTCTCTCTTTCCATTTCTTCTCTCCTTCTCCTTCACACACACACACACACACACACACACACAGTGGCACATGAGGGTGCTGTTGCAATTAAACCGGCGCAGCATGAAGCCCAGATTGAGAGAGAGAGAGAGAGAGGAAGAGAGGAGTCCACGCTGCAGGAACACTGCCCCTGGAAGACAGAGGGAGAGAGGGAGGGAGGGAGAGGACACTGGTAAACTGGTGTGATAATGAGGTTAATTGCTGGGTAAAAGTTGTAAATGTTATGCAGTTACGAGGAGTTGCACATAATTACTGTTAAAGGGGAGAATGAGTGAGGTGTTGATGGATGATCAACACGCTTCTACGTAGCCGGCGCCCCGCCGTCTCTACGGCGCCCCGCCGTCTCCACGACGAGCCGTCCTGGGACTCATGCAGCCGACAGTGTTTTAAGAATATGTTTGGACGCTTTATCTCTTCACCGTCTGACAACACATTTCTGGCTGGAAACGTGAAGTAAATTTGCTAACTCGTTTACACCAAACCCCATACAGAAAATGAGTGATTTTACATCACAGCACACAGGCGTTGTTGACCCACTGCTGCCTCCATCAGGAGCTTCAAATGTGTTCCCATCGCCCGCATTTTATTTACTGTAGTGACACAAACTTACCAAAGAAAGTAGCAGGTGACCAAAACCTAGTCCCCGTGAGCTTAAAACACACATTTGTGAGGTTTGCTGTTTAAGTTCTACAAATTTAGTTTTTTACGCGTACGAAACCTTAATGAAAGTTTGCGTGGATACTCTGTGTGGGACGTCACTGTAGTTTCTAATTTCCCGGACATCTCCCAAAGAATAAAACAAAACATGAAGTCACTGAAAATGAACAGCAGTGGTTATCTCACTTTTTTCCGAGCCTTTCATCAATATTTGAGACGGCGGGGAAAAAAAATACCTCATGAGTTTCCACTTCAATCAGAAAACCGCCGTTAGTCGCATTGTGTTTCATCCTCTGCCCCCGTGACTGTGATGCAGCGCCGTCGCCGCATCCCCACCGCGATTGGTTCTTTAATTAGCTCCTAACAAGAGCCTTCAGGAAGCGGGCGCACTGATTGGACGTCTCATTATCGTTAATTAGCTCAATTAAGTCATTAGGAGGGTCCTCAGCCTCGCTTCCTGGGGCCACACAGGTAGAGCTGCCTCTGATCGTGCGCCACGACGGGGAAAAGAAAGTTACTCTGATCACGTCCGTGGCTCTGTGTTTCAGGACAGACGCTGATTTTTTTCCACCAATTATCAGAATCGGGTGAAGTGCCCAAAAATGACAACAAAAGAACAAACACTGTAAAGAAAATATACAACTTTATTTAGAATAACTCAAAAATACACAATACGATCACAGTTAGACAGAAAAACTAATAAATAAACCAAAAAAAGTCTCTTACACCTGAACCGTAGAAAGACTCTGGCTCTTTTGAACCTAGAAATGGAATGGAACCCTCATTAATATCATTTGTGTGTCAAGAAAATTGACATAAAGTCATGATGTTGTACTGTACTGTACATCATTTATATTTTTTGTTGTATTTTTATTTGTGTGTGTGCATGTGTGTGTGTGTGTTTGTCTGTGGTGTCCAGGTGTGATGAGGTCTGTAGTGTTTCAAAAAACCACATCTGGAGCAGAGAGGACACTCTTTACCCAGATGTGCTCGAGTGACACATAAACACTTTGTGATAAAATCATGAGCGTTTAAAATCTGTTTTTGGCTTTTTGGAGGGGTGCAGTGTTTGTGTGTGCGTGTGCGTGTGCGTGTGCGTGTTTGTGTGTGTGTCCAGTTGTCAGCTGTGTCTGTGTGGTGTAATTGTGCAGAAGTCGGCAGATGTTATTTTGGTGAATGCTGATTGTGACAAAAGACAAAGAGACACAACAGGCAACAATAAAATTAACAAACTCACACACACAGGTTTGTGCAGCTATTCTTCTTAGGACCCTGCATTGACTTCCATTCATTTGAACAATCTCAACACACACAGTCTTATACCAAAACGTAACCACAACCACAATCTTAAAGAGGTAACAAATACAAGAACACACTTGTATCTCTAATAATAACACAAAATCTTAACAGTAATTTTTTAGGTGTGACAGAACCTAACCCTCTTATGACCATCATGATAATAAGGCCGCCTTACTATCTTATTCACGGGCTGGTGAATCTCGTTCTGAGGATCTACCGTAATGACAAAGTATATGGGCGCAAAAAATCTCTATTTCTATTGCGTTCCGGTATCCATCCGTCCATATTCTACCACTTTATGCCTCTCAGCTGACATAGGGTGAAAGGCGGGGTCAGATCTTCAGTTTATAGATTTTGAATCTTCTAGATATCACAAACGGTCTTGAAGTTACAGGATGTCCTTACTTCCAGTGGTTAAGTTGTCGGTCCTCACAAAGATACATGAACAAGTACACACAACAATGAAGTCAGCCATGAGGTGATGTTTGGTGCAGCTCGGTCGAGTGGAGAGACAATTAGTAAAATGTCCGCACTCCGGCGCCGCGTCTCCACCTCCAGCTGCTGTGGCTGTTTTCATACGTTCTGTACAAATTAGGCAATTACTTTCACTTCACATTAGTGTGCGTCTGTGACGCAGTTAACGCAAACAAGTGTTAATTATTGTATGATTCACATCATACCACGCGTCATTGGACGCAAAGGGTGTAAATGTGCGGCGGCGCCGGAGCTCCACCCTCCAGATGTTTGACCGTTGCAGCCACATCAGCACGACAGCGTGACCTGATTGTGGTGGCTGCTCCTCTGGAAAATATCCATTTGTTACTGGTTCACTCGTGAAGTTTGTTTCAACAACAAGGCTTTACAATTAAAAAAAAGATAGAAAAATGAAAGATATAAAAGGCATTAAAAGGAAATTAAAGGTAGAGGTGCAGCAGCAGTGATGATACTTTTCATTTTTAATTTAAACGCAGTGGTTTTTCAGGTGAGATTTAAAGGAATGAAAACTAAAGGTGGCTTCCCCTCATGTGTTGTCCGTAAGTGTATTTTCCAAAATGCAGTGATGGAGTAAATGGTTGATCCAAGCGTTGGACAGTAAATTAAAATAAAAACAGAGAAAATAACAGGTTCACTCTTCATAAAATGCCACGGCAATAATACAAGACTCCTTATATGGACATCCTGGGGATGTGTGTTTATAGGTCACGTCGTCTTCTATTTTTTTTTAACAAAAAAAAGCCAAGTAAACTTTGAAATGTGACTTATTTCCAAATTTTACAAAATTCTATTAGATTTAAAAAAAAGTTTGTATTTTTTTGCGTTGGTGAGAATGATTGCCTATAGGTTTTGCTGCAAAAAAGGATATACGATGCTCTATATTGCACTTATAGCCTCTGTATATACGTTTTAACGTATATACGGAGGGAAAAAGCTGCCTAAATGCTGTGATTAAAGGGTTAAAATTGATGAAATGAAACTAAAGCTAGAAGCTAGAATTAAACAATACCTAGAAGGCGACAATAAAAAATAAATTAATAAAACAGAAAGTTAAACACAGTAACAGATAGAATTGATGCACATATATAAAAATTGTATTTTAAAGAACCTTAAATTGTTGATAGTTATTTTGTACTTTTATTCTAGTATATTCTATATATTTATACACCCCATTACCACGTTTATGTCTCCTATCATTTGTCATCACTATGGTGACAGAGAGGTTGCTTATTATTCGGCCTGTAGGGGGAGCAGGTGATACAAACAGGAGGTGAAGAGGTCACCAGGGGGCGCAGAGGAGCAATCAGAGGCCGCAGTGTGCCGTCTGAAGAGAAACAGGCGGTCAGTAAAAACAGGAATAAACCGCCTCCCAGTGTATAATCTTTCATATTTTTGTTTTCTCAATAAGAGTAAACAACAACGCGGAGCTCGTGGGACTGAGATTTTTTTACGCAGGATCTATTGTGAGGCTCTGCTGTTTGTGTGGAGGTGGGAAATCCACAGAGCGGAGAGGAAAACAGGTGAAGAGCAGCGATGGAGAACCAGGGAGTGCACCGCAGAGACCGTGAAACAATGCCCTCCAACCACACACACACACACACACCATTTCTCTCTGTGTGTGTACCTGTATATACAGCCTTGTGGGGACCGAGAACTTACCCACTGCAATGAGGACATTTTTGGCGGGTCTTCATGTTGTGTTACAACTAAAATGGCTGCTTATGTGTTAACCCTCTTATGATCATCATAATAATCAGGCCAACTGGATCTATTTTGATTTTATTGCTGCAGAATTGTCAAAAAGTGAGTCTGCCCCTTTTTTCCAAGATAACGTTGACATTTCGATAACTGGCAGTTGTTCAAGCTTTTAGGAATTACGGTACTGAGAAGCTGACGTCACTGGTGACGTTCCGCAGAAGTCCATGAGGGCTACCGTAATGACAGAGTACCTGGGCGCAAAGCTCTATTTCTCTGCTATCCGGCTATCCATCCATCCATCTTCTACCACTTTATGCCAATCTCAGTTGACATGGTTGGGATGGGGTGGCTCAGTGGTGAACACCAGTACCCCTTAGTGCAGAGACATCATGGTCACAAGTTCAACTCCACCCCTGGAAGGTTGTACTCAATTCCCTTGTAAGTCGCTTTGGATAAAAGTGTCTGCTAAATGACATGATAAATTTCACAATATGTACGTACAGTATGTATATATATATATATATATATATATATATATATATATATATATATATATATATATATATATATATATATACATACATTAAAAAGTTATATGTGTATATTAATATATATATGTACTGTATATATATATATGTATATATATATACATACATTAAAAAATATATATGTGTATATTAATATATATATATATATATCAGCCCAAGCACTCGAGATATATCGAGATAGATATATTGGCATATCAGATGTGTGTCCCTAGTGCAAACCTGTGTCCTCACTTAGGAGACCACACAAGAATGTGTGTGTGTGTGTGTGTGAGAGTATGAATTAATATTGATTTAGCGTCATGGCAGGGGGTCTTTGAACCTCACTTTCCCTGCTTCAGCCCCTCGAGACATTTCTTTTAGATTCGCACAGACAAGAAGTGGTGTCAGATGTAATTAATGACATAACCTGCAGCCCTGACAGAGAAGACAGAGGCGTGTTATGTTACGTTACGTGTGTGTGTGTGTGTGTGTGTGTGTGTCTTGTGAAGATAAACACGTCTGCGTTCTCTTGCATGTCTGGCTGTTTGTGTGAGTGAGCGCCGACGAGCGAGAGACGAGGGCTAAACTGTGATTCCCAGCAGCGGCTGTGCTCTGCATGTGAACTCTCTTAAGTCGTCTTCATCTGAACACTCGTCAGTATGTGTGTGTGTGTGTGTGTGTGTGTGTGTGGAGCTGAATGTTTCATCCGATCACTGTCTGTCATGTTAGCCTCCATCAGCTCCTTTATGCTAATTAGCCGCAGAAGACTGGGAGACAGTTTTTCCCAGACAACACCGTCATTTCCCATCGGCGTCGTCCGTCACTGATTATTTCCCAAATACTTACCGGAGCTGCTCCGAAAAACAGATTCCCAACATTAGGTTAAATGGACATTAGCTGCACAGCGAACGCATAAAAATAAATGAATCCAGGCTAATCTTGACTTAATTAATTTATTTCCAGGCTATTGCAAGTAATACTTGCAATACACATCACATTCTCAAATTTTAGTGTGTTTTAGTTTTGTTTTTTGTCTTTTTTGCAAGACATTATGTTTTTTTTTCGATAAACAAACCATTCACAATGAAATAATGTGAATTTACTGGATCGATTTATTGTTTTTGACACCTCAGATACGACTAAAGAGTCTGTCATTGAATATTAATTGACGTCAGTGATATATACTGTGTGTTACCATTTTTTCATGTATTATTATACAGAATTGTTTTTTATAACTGATTTTTTTTATTATTATTATTTTCTCTCTGTCTTATATTGTAGTTGTTTTGCTGGTCTGTCCATCTTTGGGGAGTGTCTTTATACGTCTACACACACACACACACACACACGTGCGCACAAATCTCCAAACACATGTATATTTGATTCCTGCCTCGGAATAATTAATGACTTTTTGTCATTTATTTATTTGTTTGTGTTCGAGGGCTGACAGAAGTGAGAGTGTGTGCTTGTATGTGTGAGAGGTTTTCTTATTTTTTAATTCAAACGCAGCACACTGGAAGAGTTTGACAGCCATCGCTTCTCCTCATATTTTTGCGTTTAACTTGGATTTGTCATTGATTATTTTCTCTCAGAATCATTTGATAATGTTAACCTTACAATATCACAGAGAGAGAAGAAAATCCCAACTCAGATGTGCAGCATCTGCCTAGGCCGGTTGTGGTGAAAGGTAGAGACGCAGTTGTGATAGTTCTAAATAAATACTATAGCACTTTTTGTTTTAATAGTAAAATAAGTGAAGAGTTCATTTGATATTTTTGTTGTTTTTGAATTGTGGCAGGTTTCACCATTTCCTTTAGTCTGATATCCGACCCAGTGATGTAGAACCAGTATTTGGCCCGGTACTGACACTGATAGAGCGTTTAAAACTTTTGTTTTCTGCTTTGTTGTTTCTTTGCGCCTCCAATGTGTCAAACTCTTCTACTCAAGTGGAGTCCTTGTGTTTTAATTATCTATACTGTAGCCCCTGGAGACCAAATAAGTTAAGACTAATTAAACCTTAAGGGATTACATTGTTGGTTAATTTCCATGCAGGTGATGGTAACTCGGAGCAGGTAATCAACTTGTTCTTTTCAGCCTGTTCTTTTCTTGGCGTGACCCTGCTGGTCCCGGAGATTCTGGGGTGATTGAACTCCTCGTAATCTCGATCATTACCTGGTTCACGCAGCGGGCCAAGACTTTTCACGAAACCCTTACCTTGATTAGCCGTTCTTAAGATGACGCAGGTACACGCAGACGTGTGCACACGCTGATTCACATAAAGGGCCATTGGCAGCGATGGGAGTCCTTAACGTTAAAGGTGTGGAGGAGAGTAGTAATAATAACGGTATCGGACAAGTGTTCCTTTCTGTAATCAGTCACTGAACGTGGAGGCCTGAGGCATCAGCTCTGAGACACAGGAATTCCAAGGTGTATTCTCGCGATGCTGCGAACACAAGTGACAAAACGTAGTCCGGTGTCAATCTGTCCTAATGTCACGATTCCATTCCTCGGGTCACAATTCAAAATCGTTTTTCACTGCTTTTCTGTGCTAAGAAAAGTTCTGTTCTGTATGTTTGGAAAAAGGTTACAACGTTAACTCAAACAAATTCAGGAATAAACTACATTTATTTAAGCTCAATGTGCGTGTTTTTGGGTTTAACCTGACACAGTTATGTGAGGTCACTGTCCCTTGTTTTCTACCACGCTATAGTAATAGATTTTCATACGTAACATTTAATGATTTAGGTTTGTTTTCATCAGCCAAAACAAAACTGTGACAAGATAATTACTGAATCTCTAATCGTAAACGGTACGCTTCTTTACAACAACAAAAGAAAATGAATTATGTAGGCATTTTGTCAGCACTATTATTTTATTGTTTGTTGTTTTTTTGCATATTTCTGTGAAATGAAAGGCACACTGTTGTTTCTGCCGCTAGGTGTCGCTCTGTTCCGTTATTTATGAAGTGACTGATCCGCTCATAGGAGCACAAAGATTCCGGTGTCATTTTAATATGAAAAGTAAGTAAAAATGATGCAGAATTAGTCAGTATTATTGGTCCTGACTTTGTTTGTTAAGTAAGAAAGACATCATAAATCATACCAGACACTGTTCTTTTTCTTGACAGTTGTGAAAGCACTTAATTAGCCTCTGTGCTGCTAACTTTGTTGACTTCCTCTCCACTTTCCTCAACACAGCTTTGTGTGTGTGTGTGTGTGTGTGTGTGTGTGTGTGTGTGTGAAACGAAGAGTGAATTTTTGTTTTTTACTCTCATTGATAGACGCTGCAGGTTTTCGCCTTCTTTGAAGGCCGCTACGTTTTCCCGTAGCAGTCGTGTTTACAGCCAACAGGCATCATCTTCCATCTCTGTTGCTCACCCACGCTCACACCCACACACACACACACACACACACACACATGCACAGTGTGTGGCTGAGGGAGGTCTCTAGCCATGGTTGCAGGTATCTGGCAGGCTTTTCCACACATGACCTAGTAGTGATTTACTGTCTTCATTAGCATGTTACCGCTCTCTGAGTGTGTGTGTGTGTGTGTGTGTTCATATGTGTGTGTGTGTGGGCGATGCGTTTGTGCTTTAGGGAGGTTTGGAGTTTGGCGAGCTGCGTGTGTGTCTTTTGTGTGTTTTTGCTTTTGTGTTAAGTTTTTTTTTTGGGAATCGATAAAAAAAAAAGCGTCCCCTCACATTTTGTGTTTCTTTTCTACTCTGTGACCTGCTATTCTGCGCTCTTCTAGTCTGTTTGTTGTGTTGTTTCTATGACCACAGCATGGGTCAGTTTGGCATGGCCTGGTATGGCTTCGGGGTGTGTGTGTGTGTGTGTGAGAGAGAGCGAGAGAGAGAGACAGGCAGGGTGGCTCAGTGGGGGATGTGGGCCAGGGCAGGGGGCGAGGACAGACAGGCTGGACCAAGGTCACTCCTACAGTGTGTGTGTGTGTGTGTGTGTGTGTGTGTCCACTTGGCCACAGGAGCACAGATGAGGATGTGGTCAGCTCACTTTTTTATTCTCTTCATCTGTGTTTGTGTTTTTCTGTCACCGAAACATTTTGTCTGGGGGGAAAAAAACGACGTCATTTTGTGATAAATGACTTTAAAATTATAATCAAGAAAATTGGAAAATTGCAAATTTTTTGCAGTTTTCACCACGGTGACAAAAAAATAGCCCAAACTTTATGTTTTAATATATGATCTGGAACTGTATTTCTATGTATTTCTATTTCTATATGTATATACATCTATATCTATATATATATAGATATATATATATTTATGTATATATGTATATATATATATATATATGTATATATATATATATATATATATATATATAATCATTTACACGTCTGTGATCTATTCGTGAAGACAAAGTTTGGTTGCCAACAACGTTTTCTGCTCCATTATTGTACGTTTTTACAATAATGGAGCAGAAAATAGTCGACAGACTTAAAAATATTACTTGAGAATATTATTTAGTTAATATAACTTAACTAAATTTAAGTTATGTGTGAACATCTGCTTACATTAGTTTGAATAAACTTGGTTTAGGTATAATGATAATAATAACAACAATGATAATAATAATAATAATATAATGTATACTTTACAATAATAGAACAGGTGTTTAATTCTTCAGATCAGAGAAAACAACACTATGTTTTTATTTTCCAACAACCCCATCTCTTCCCATATGACATTCACCTTTTTCTCATTCTGTCCCCACCTGTCTCTCTCTCTCTCTCTGTCTGTCTGTCTCTCTGGGTCCAGATGGGCAGTTTGCAGGTTAACTGGAACAGCTGGAGCCGCATTATTAGCGTCCTGCTGTGAACTCTTATTGCCTCTGCTCCTTTCCTTTCCTCTTCTCCTTCTCCTTCTCAGTTTTGAGGACAGCCAGACAAAAAAAAGATCTGTTTTCATTCATTACTGAACTGGGAAAAGGAACATCGGCAATGTTCCAGGCTCTGAATATAAAATATAGATACGATAAACAACATGGAAACTGAGTAATGGGCCTCTCTTATTATTGCAGTTTCTAAATCTTTTTATTTATTTATTATTTATTGTCCTTTGTATGATTTTGCCCGTTCATTTATGTCAAACTTACTCAACTTCCGTTGTTTAATATATGATATAAATAATCGTGACTTGATTTGAAGACACATCAGAACAACGCCACAAAGAAAAGGAACACATGATTATAATTAAAGTATACAAATTCTAGGACATACTATATAGAAAGTATTCATAAAATGATTAAAATGGACATAGTGTGAGTAAAAACACACGATACTGTATTGTGTGACCCCTCATGGAGACCAAAACCTGGTCCTAATGAGGCAGAACCTCATTTCTTAGGGAACTGGTTAAGTTTAGGGCTCGGATTTGAATTGTGGTGATGGTTGAGGTTGCTTTCCAAAATAAATGAAGACACTGCCGTGTCCTCAGAAGGTTGGGTGTGTAAACGTGTGTGTGTGTGTGTGTGTGTGTATGTTAATGTTGTTGTTGTGGAATGGAGATTTAGCTTTTTAGTGGTATTTGGATGCAGAGATGCAGCGGGGATAAGCCTGCTAGCTCCCTCTGACTCCCCCTGGGAGCACAGATTAAAGAAACACACACACACACACATCAGTAAACAGCAGGGTAGGATTAGATAGAGGAAGGTTAACACACACACACACACACACACACACACATATCTGGCAGATTTAGCTGTAAAAAAAAAAGGACAGATTATTAAATCACTCATCAACACAGTTTTTGTGTCTTCACTCGATCGTTGACTCTACAGTTGTTTCTGAAAACAGAGAAGGAGGAGTCGGTCAGTCAGGAGTGACCCCTCTCTCTCCATCACCTTGACAACAAGATCACAGCCTTGATTACAGTTGCCGTGGCGATTAGCCCAGGATACAGACTGCCTTCGTGACCCTGGTTGCTTTAGCATTTGTTTGTTTTAAATAATCCTTGACACTTTGGTGAGCTGTCAAAGATCGAAGAATCATCACATTTAGTTTGGCGCTTCGTCTGGACTCGGGGGGTGAAGTGGAGAGGTCAAAGGTCAAGGTCGCTGAGGTCATGGCAGAACATGTTTCTAACCTTGTGAGTGTGAATTGTCAGCAAAAGCGAGGCCCAAACAAGTGAAATACTTTTCGCATTCATGTGAGCCTTTATTATGAATACTAGCGACGTGCTAACAAGCTATAGTTGATTAGCACTAGCGTCTCTCTGCGGTGCAAAACAGCACTTTCATTGTCAGGAAAGTGTCAAATAATTCAATGTATTTTTCAATGTATTTTATGACTAATCGACAAATTAGTCATAAAGTTAATCCGAAAATTTGTAGTTAGATTAGTGGCATAGTCATAAACATACATGTTAGCGTAATCCTTTGAAAAATTATAATTTGGGACAGCCTCAATGTCAGCATGAGTGACATCTTCTTTTGAGATGTCAATGTAGCTTTGTAAGCTAATGTAGCATCGTAATTCTTTGAAAAATTATAATATTTTACAGCCTTAAAATCAATTTGTTCTGACTGACATTTCGTTTTGCTATATCAAGGCTATGCTAACATGCCAAGCTAATGAACTGTAGCTTCAAAGGTAGCATCAGCGTTATGTTAGCTTAGCTCCTGGATCTGTCCAAGTGTCTCTGCGTGTGTGAAATGACACTTTCATTGTCGGCAAATCGTCAAATCATTTGTAGTATTTTGTTCTTAATCAAGTAAGCGGGAAAATAATTGGAATAATCAATAGATTAGTCATAATATTAATCTGAAAATGAGTCATTAGATTAGTGGAACAATCCTAAAAATTTAAAGTCAACGTCAGTGACATCTCGTTTTGCTACGTCACTGCTGTGCTAACATGCATTGGCGCTACGTTAGCTTAGCATCTCTGTCCAGGTGTGAAATAGCACTTTAATTGTCAGGAAGCCTTGAACCTGTGACAGTTAAGTTAATTAGAATCACTAAATACCGACAGATTAGTGGAGTAATCATAAGAATAACAGATGTTTCTGGGTATGTCACGTCTTCCTTCTTGTGAAATGAATAATAACAACAGTGAATAAAAAACATAAACAGGTGAAATTAATTAGCCCAGGCCCTCAACCACCATTAACACGTTTTTTTATTATAACTCCTGACAGATGCCGTCGACAGCGTTATTGAGCAGAAACGCACAAACATACGAACACACGCTGCACTTTTCGATGTTCATCCAGGGGGCTGTAGTTGTGTTTAACATATGTAAACAGATGGGAGGATGGAGAGAGGGAGGGAGAGCGAGAGAGAGAGAGAGAGAGAGTGTGGGAAAACAACAGGAGGAGGCGAAAAGCAAAGGAAGAGAGGGAGAATAAACGGGAGGAGAGGAGGAGAAAGAATGGGTGACTGGAGGAAGAGAGGTACTTTATTTTTAAGGGTTATCCTTGGGAGGGACGAGTGTGTGTGTGTGTGTGTGTGTGTGTGTTGATGGTTTATTCACACACACAGTGATTAGGCTTATTCCCTCCTGGCCACTTTCAAGCTTTCAATTAAGATTCTAAACACAAATATACTCTGCATTCATTACTCTCATCCCTGCTAACGAGCTAAAAAGAGGTGTGTGTGTGTGTGTGTGTGTGTGTGTGTGGATTGGACGAGATGATAATTCCTGAGCGATGAATCTAAGGCCGGAGCGATGATGTGTTCGCCCTCTCCTGTTTGAATATTAAAGTCTCATTACGTATGATAATGTAAAGCTTTCATGTCAGCTGCTCATGACACTGTGTGTTTGTGTGCTTCTGTTTTTAGTGTTTGTGACACACTACACTTTTTCTGTCACTTAAGACTGTGGAGGAAATTCGGGAACACTGTTGAATTTGCGTAGAAAATAAAACACAAGTATACGTGTATATTTCAATATTTCTTGGTATAAAAAGTTTTAGAAACCACTGACTTAAAAAGAAACTAGTGTCGTCCTTATCATTTACTCTCAATCTACAGTACTGCTCCACACTCCAGTCCAGTAGGTGGCGGTAATGCCAAACCTTACCGCTGCTTTGCCAACCAACATAAACATCTCAAGAAGTAGGATTTCCAAAGTCCGGTATTGGTCCAATACTGGTCAAAATCACTGGGTCTGAGATCTGATGAAAATTCAAAATCCGATACCATCTGTAATGTAAATAAATTAAAAAAAAGCAGAGTCATTTTTGGATTTGTTTATTTCTTCTTTTTCAGGGGAGAACAACATTTGTTACTGAGTTTGGGGAATTACGTTTTTGAAATGACTCAGCAAATGGTCTAAAATGGTCTAAATCGTCTAAAGATTGTCTAAATGGTATAAAATGTCTAGAAATGGTCTAGAAATGGTCTAGAAATGGTCTAAAAATGGTCTAAAATGGTCTAAAAGTCACTGTATCGGACTAATATCTTAATATCGATAACAGTAAAAACTCGAGTTTGTGATATCGGTATCAGACACCATGAAGTGGTATCATCCCATCCCTAATGTGAAGTGTGGAACAGCCCGGAGATACATTTGCTTTTCGGACTTTTCAACTGGAACTCCCACTTCCGAATTACGCATAATAACTACTAATTACTAATTGTTTTTATTAGTCCGAGTACAAACAAACCCAAATTCTGTCGAGCTGAATTACAGTTGCAAAACTCGACCCAAAGTGGTATAAACATTCTGCACATGCTCCCCAGAGTGAAACTTGTTTTGTGGCCTAAACACTGACCTTGTCAGGACTGTGGTCCTCATGAAGACCTTTTAGGGCTATGGTTTGAATTGTGGTTGTGCTCGAGGTCAGGCTTCTAACGCTTTGTTTAGTCTGTCCAGACACACGGACGTCCTCGCGGCGTCCTGAGAAGAATAACTGTGCAGAGTGTGTTTCTTTGTGTGTGTGTGAAGCAGCTTGGATTTTCCCGATCAGATTACATAACAGTCGGAAGCTGGAGCGCTCGGTCCTGTCGGAGCCAAGCACCTTCTCACATTTACACACACACACACACACAGAGATGGTCTCTTTCCAAGACACACAGTCACTTCTGCACTACACAAATATGCTCGATTGGTGCTTTCATTAGACACACACACACACACACACACAAAGTGGTCATCACCATATGCTGCTGTTGTCTGCCAACAGTGTGTCTGTTTGTGTGTGTGTGTGTGTGTGTGTGTGTGTGTGTGTTCGGGAGACAGTTTTAGTTATTACAGCATCATGTTGGATGTGCGGTCGTGACGGATGGATGGCTGGATGGATGGATTGATGGACTACCTACCTACCTACTTCCTTCCTACTCTACCTACCTACTTCCTACTCTATCAACTCTACCTACCTACCTACACCTACCTGCCCACCCACCTACTCCTTCCCACCTGCCTACTACTCCTTCCTTCCCCTGCCTACCCCTGCCTGCCTACCTGCTGCTTTTCCTACCCTACCTATCTACCCTGCCTGCTTCCTACCTACCTACCTACCTACCTACTTCCTACCCTACCTACCTACCTGCTTCCTTCCTACTTACCTACCTACTTCCTACTCTATCAACTCTACCTACCTACTTCCTTACTACTCTACCAACCTACTTCCTATCCTACCTACCTACCTACTTCCTTCCTACTTTACCTACATACCTACCTACTGTATCTACCTCCCTTCCTTCCTTCCTTTTCCCCTTCCCTACAAAACCCTTTGACGTGGACCTAAATGGTAATTGCAGAACAAAAAAACTCAGATGTTTGTTGGTTTATTGATGAGTGGAACTGTGACGTGCTCACACATGTATCTTCAGTCACTGTGAACATCATCTCACCTTCATCCTAATCTGGACTTTAAACTTGGGTTGGACGAAGCTTCGTCTCTGCAGGTGTGAGTGTGACGAGACGAGAGAGTCAAACAGGAAGCTGAGTCAATGTTTGACGCTCAGTTTAGAAACTGGTTCCAGTCTTTGCTTGAACAGAGATGTGTGAGTGTGTGGGATTATACGGGGGTGACCGCAGATTAACCCCTGAACCAACGGGTCAGAAACAGACTGTTCCCATGGTTACGGTCATTAGAGATTTTTTCTGAATCAAAGGGTTGTAACTTTGACAGCCATCAAAAAAAAAAAAGAAGATGAAAAATAAACAAGTGATGGAAATATTAACAGTCACCGCACACACACACACACACACACACACTCACAGAAACAGACGTGGAAAATGGAAGACGAGAGAAAGAGAGAGAGAGAGAATGTGTGTGTGGGTGTCGAGGACTCACGGGACCTCAGCACTGCAGCATTCTTTCTCTGTGTGTGTGTGTGTGTGTGAGAGAGAGGGTGAGTAAAGGTAGGGGGTGCACTTGGGACCCCAGCACTGCAGCAGGTTGTGTGTGTGTGTGTGTGTGTGTGTGTTATTCTCCAGCCCCCACACAACCAGTGGGTCAAGCTCACACCCCTCACATCGGCCCCCTCCCTGCCCCCGGTTGCCATGGAAACACACCTTGAGTGAGCCCCCCAGAGAGGTGCACACTCCTCCTCCTCCTTCCATCCACAGCTCTCCTTCTTTGCTGCACTCTTTCTTTCTTTTCTTTCTTCTCTCCCTCCATCAATCCCATCATCACCAAACATTCCTCTCTCTCTCTCACCCCCTCTTTTTTTTTACATCCATCCCTTCTTCCTGCTGCCTCTCTTCCTTGCTGTCCTCACCATCAGTCGCCTGGCTTGGTTTATGGCCTTCAGCCACAAGGGAGCAAGCACACACACACACACTCTCTCTCTCTTTTCTCACACACACATACACAGCATCTAACAGTGTGTGGGGAGGCTGGGGGGCCGGGTGTGATGCTCGAGGGACAACCAGCAGCACAGACTCAAACTGAAGAAGAGAGAGAGAGTGAGAGAGAGTTTGGGGGCCGGACACCGAAAGGAGTTCCCCTGTGCAGTGAAAGAAAGGGTTAAAAGTGTGTGTGTGTGTGTGTGTGTGTGTGTGTGTGTGTGTGTGTGTGTGTGTGTGTGTGTGTGTGTGTGTGTCCGTCCCCAAACCAAATCAAGGAGCTCATTTATGTTCCAGCTGCATGTTACAGACCTCTGGAAGTGTGTGTGTGTGCTTGTATTTGTTACCTCTTTGGTACAGAACCTGGACCAGAACTAGGTCCTAATGAGGCAGAACCTCATTTTGTGAGGAACTGGTTAAGATTGGTGAGTTGTGGTTATGGTTAGGGTTAAACATTAACTGGTTGTGGAAGTCAACACAGTGTCCTCAGAAGGATAGCTGTGCGGACGTGTGTGTGTGTGGAGAGGATGGCGCCACCTGGTCCCTCTTCTCTGGTCAATTAGCAGAGAGAGAGAGAGAGGGAGGGAGAGAGAGAGAGAGAGAGAGAGAGAGAAAACATCCACACACACGTTTAAAGAATGCGTCGATTCTGCTGCGGCTTTGTCTGCCGGGTCACATGACTCCTGAAAAACGTGAAAAACGAACATTTTCACTGTTTTTACGCTTCAACGTCTTAGTAAGAGGTGATAATGTAACAACTGCGACGTGTTAATCTTACAAAAATAATCTCGACTGGTAAATAATGTAACAAAATGGCCCGCGACATAATAACTGTTTACATTTTGCGTCTGTTATTTCATTATGAGGGAAGTGGAAATATCTTTCCCTTAATAATTTATATTTATGACATTACAGCGTGACGGTAATTGCTTCTTAAAGCAATAAAGTGACTTTTTTATACATAATTCAAGATTTTAAATCTGGTTACATGTGTGCCGACGTGTTATTATGTTGTATTTTATTAGTATACTGTAACTATTGCTGCTGCTGCTGCTGCTGTGACATTAAAGACACATTTATACCTGTAATAAATCCACGTTGGGAGACATTAATACGGCGTGCAGACGTAGTAAATACAAGCGTTTAAACGCACGTTATGTTCCATTATCGATCCACTTATGGAGCGTTTTGTGCCGTTATCGGCTCTTACGAGCCTGAAATGAATGCGTGTGTGTGTATTTATGGCAAAGACACACAAAAACAAACAAACTTGTATAGAAAAAAAAAAGTTAATGTTGTGTTTTGTGATAAACTCAGAGTCCTAACCTTCACCTCATCTCTCGCTCCCTCTCTCTGTGTGTCGCTATCTCCTCTCATCCCTCTCTCCCCTGTGTTCTCTGTCCCAGTGTTAGGCCTCCCAGGGTTCTGTGTGTGTGTGTGTGTGCGTGTGTGTGTGTGTGTGGATCAAATGCACTCTGTGAGGCAAAGCGTGGCAGGATTCTGTACCACTCTGTCATCTCACTATGGGTCTTTCACACACACACACACACACACACACACACACACACACACTGGTACCCACACACACTGATCAAAACAATGTATTTGTCAGAAAAGAGAAGTCTTTCATGGGACACACACACACACACACACACTCGCTCACACACACATTGTGTTGGAGGCCTCTCTCCATGCCCTTGTTCAGGACGGCCCAATTATCTCTCTGCACCTCACTGTTCTCCCTCTCCCTCTCTCACTCTCTCCCGCTCTCTCTCAGTTCAGTTGCTTTTCCTTTTTCTTCCATCATTTATTGACATTTAATCGGCGTCTGAAGAGTCCTCAGCTCAGCTGATGGCTTCGTTTATATCACCACACATGCGTTCCCTAGCCATTCAGCCTTACCTTAACCATCACAACTAAATGCCTAACCCTAAAACCAGGTCTTAATCCTCAACGAGCCTGTTAAAGTTGTGTCGTTATAAAATGAGATGAGACAGATCCTCAGTTTGTCACACAAAGGTTCATTTTCTGACGTTCCAGCAGCAAAACAGTTCAAATGAAACACCAACAAATCAATCCACATCATAATCAATCATGAACTACTATGAAATACATTTAAAACTGATTTACTGTTATTATTTTGGATGATTTCATGTCATGAGAATTCAAAAAGAAACAACACAAGGGACATTTAAGCGACGATAGAAACGTGAAATATGGCGATTCATGTGGCCGCAACTGTTGTACACTCCTGTGTGTGTGTGTGTGTGTGTGTGTGTGTGTGTGTGTGTGTGTGTGTGTGTCTGCCGCCCATGTGTCTCTCTCCTGCTGTTTCAATCTCCCAGTAAATGATAATGAAGCTCTATCTGTCTCAGTGTGTCTCGGACTCACTGGCGCCCCACACACAACCTAGCTGCCTTTGAGGTTTGTGTGTGTGTGTGTGTGTGTGTGTGTGCGTGTGTGTGTGTGTGTGTTTGGGACCATGGAGCGAAGTGTTCCATCCATACAAACATGTGTGGCACACACACACACACGGACAGACACTATTGAGATGGGATTAGGGCACCCTTGTGTCAGTCTTTGAGGCAGGAGAGATTGGCATCTTTGTGTGTGTGTGTGTGTGTGTGTGTGTGTGTGTGTGTGTGTGTGTGTGTGTGTGTGTTAGTCAGTTTGGGTGTCATCGCTTGTATGATTGAAGATGTTATTAACCCTGAGATCTCCTGCTGAGCTGCAGCTGAAGCTCTGCAGGCTGTGTGTGTAAGTGTGTGTGTGAGTGTGTGTGTGTGTGTGTGCAAGTGTGTGTGTGTAAGTGTGTGTGTGCAAGTGTGTGTGTGTGTGTAAGTGTGTGTGAGTGTGTGTGAGTGTGAGACCAGTCTCTACAAGAAACAAACTCCCGCCTTTAAGAAAACACAAGATGTGTAAAAAAAACTGTCTTTTTTTACTTGTCTGAGTGATAACATTTGGCTTAAGTACAAGTAAAAGTACTCAAGTTAAAGTACAAAAAAAAAAAAAAAAGTAGATTGTTTACAATGTACTCGGAGTAAAAGTTACTTGGTTGGGGTTCTTTCTTGTGTTGTGTAAAAAGGACAAGGGAACACAAATGTCACATTTGTGTTTTTGTTAAGTAAAGGCAAAACTTTACAAATGAAAGTGCTGACAAAATAAAATATGTAAACACATAATGTATCAGTCAACATGGGTCAAAGGTCACAAATGTTTTAACTTTCTCACTCATTAAGGGGCCTTAATGGCAATTCACCGGTCCTCGTCATTCACTTGTCCTCATCATCATTCACCTGTCCTCATCATCATTCACCTGTCCTCATCGTTCACCTGTCCTCATCATTCACCTGTCCTCGTCATTCACATGTCCTCATCGTTCACCTGTCCTCATCATACTCCTTAGAACATTAATTGGCCACACCAGTCAAATGGTCTACCGTAAATCTAGACTAAAGTCTAGACTACTAATCTAGCATATGTAGTGACTGTTTCCTGTTTTAATCTAAGTGTCTTTGTGGTTTAAATTGACATACACACATATACTGTATGTCTCCTGCTATTATCTGGCTTCCCCTCCATTGTTTATGTATTTTCCCAACTTTGCTCGCTATTTTAAAAACACAAGCCGGCTCCTGCAGTGAGGGCTTTGAATCGGGTCCCTCACATATTAATCAGCGAGCGATGGACGACGAGGGACAATACGGAGACATGTAGGGAGGAATGGACAAAGTGAGGGATGGATGAGTGACCACGTTAGGGGGGAGGGAGGGGCAGATAACGAGGACAGAGGGAGGGGAAGGAAGGAAGGAAGGATGACTGCAGATCATCCACGGCCCCAGTGGGGAGGACGGACAATTACCAGTAGGGGCAGCGATGGCTCTGGTGTGTGTGTGTTTGTGTGTGTGTGTGTGTGTGAGAGAGAGAGAGTTGGGGGAGTGAATGAGGGTGAGGAAAAATGAAATGATACCATGCAGCAGGGGGAAAAGAAGGAGTGTGAGGATTCACCTGTCTTTCTGACGAGAGTTTTTCCTGTCTCTGTGGGTCAGTTTATGTCATGAGGCGTCCCACAAGGTTCTGTACTGGGCCCGCTCACAAAGATCTCTACTGCAGTTGTGGCTTCTTTTTGTATTATTTCTTATGCTGACGATACAGTTTGAACTTGTAGTCGTATATAGGGCGCCGTTAAGTGTTAGCGTTTAGCATATTTTTCTCAATGAAACGTTTTTGTTTCATTTGCGACATAAAGATGTTTGTCAACCTTATTTGTTTTAGTGGTTTAACTATTACTATGTATTACTACTACTATGTTTTGTACTGTATTGTCACAACTTAGTTTTAGTGTATAAAGCTCCATTCTATTCTATGTTTTGAGTTTTTTTGTTTTTTTTTTATTCAAATTAAACAGTACGTTGGAAGTGATTGGGACAAAATGAGGCGTGAGACTAAATTCCAGTAGTTGTGTTGCATTTCCAGGTCAAGCTTGTGTATATAGTACATTTAAAAACAACCCCTTGTTCCCAAAAGTACATAACATAAAATAAAAGTAAATAAAATAAACATTTAAAGAAGGAAAACACTTTTTTTTACTGCTTTCCTTATTTGTATTCATTATTTGTGGTTGTTTTTTATTACTTTTTTAGTCTGTGAGGTTTATTTCCCTAAACTAAAGAAAAGAGAAACAGAATGTCAAGATTAATTTGGATTAAAAGCCAAAGTAAGTCAGTAAATCTTTACTAAAGCCCTAAATTTCTGATTAATATCATCCAGAAAAGCGGCAACAGAGTCATGATTAATGTCATCAATGTCCACTGATGAACACATCAACACAAACACTTCCTGTCGTGAATGTATGCATGTAACCTGTGTTTCCACATGTGCAGGAAACATCTGTTGTTTGTGTCGTATCTGAACGAATGTGGCACTTTGTTGTTGTTGTTGTTGTTTGTTTGCGCGTCTAATCCGGCCCTCACACATGTGCGTTTGTCTGTCTCCTATTTGCAGAGGAGGGCATCAATCACGAGTGCAAGCTGTGTAACCAGATGTTTGATTCACCTGCCAAGCTGCTCTGCCACCTGATAGAGCACAGCTTTGAAGGCATGGGAGGAACCTTCAAGTGTCCCGTCTGCTTCACAGGTGAGAGACGCACAGAGACGCACAGAGACACAGAGAGACACTGAGACGCACAGAGACGCACAGAGACACACTGAGACACTGAGACATTCTCACCTTCAAGGACACCTCTACAGATTACACATGTTTCCTTCTCTTGTTTTGTGTTTTTAAAATGGACCCAGGAACATGTATAACTATATTTCAAACATATATAATTGTTATTTTTTAATCTATTTTTACTGATTTTTCACTGTTCTCACTCTTCAAACTCTGACTCTTTTGCTGCTGCGGCAAGTGAATTTCTCTCGTTTGGGATTACCATAATCTAATGGGATTAATTAAATCTAATCTGAACCAGATTATCTCCTCGATCATGTGCACAAACATAACCTTTGACCTAGTAATTCTGACAATGTACTACTTTTTAATCATTTAGTGTGTTGATTTTGTGTTCGATGGTCGCCTGTGTTTAATCCGTGTGTAAAAACGCGGTGTTGCAGAGGGTTCGTTTTGCTGCTGTACAGAAACGTTCTGGATTTAAATCTCTCCTCTCCGGAAAAATGTCTCTCTCCGGGTTTTCCAGCCAACAACAGCGTCGTCGTCGTCGCGGTGATACATGGAGATAACGGCTCCTCTAATGGCCGCGAGGTTTCTCGTCCGAACAGTGAAAACACATTAGGAAAATTCATTGTTTTTAACACGTTCTAACTGGTGGGAATACGACGGCGGCGGGGCGCGGAGTTCGTGCAGGAAAACACAAATATGAAGCAGCTGATGTGTTTGTTATTCACCTGAGGGCCGAGCACAAGTGCTGGATGATCAAATTAGGCTCTTTTTTGGGCGATGTTCACCACCTGCAGTATTTTACCAGCAACTAAGTCAGCACCTCTGAGCTCCCATGTTCCACCTCTAACACTGTGTGTGTGTGTGTGTGTGTGTGTGTCACTCCATCACTCTTGCTCCCTCAGTTGTTGAGTTTGTCTTGTGTTGTGCTCCTCCTCCTCCTCATCCTCATCCTCCCCCCACAGGTACACAGCAACGCTTTAAACTTTAACTCTATTCCTTAGTGGCTTATGAATTAGTAAGATGGGCACCGCTCCTACGGGGAGGCTTAATAATTCAACACACACACACACACACACACACACACACACACACGGGCGGTGAAAAGCAAAAGTTTACTGAAACAAAGACGAGAGAAAGAAAGGAAGAAAAAAGTACGGAGTGGAAGTGAAAGGAAAGGAAAAGAGAGATAATTTATTGATAAATATGGCGAGGTCTGCTGAGGATAACTCTTCCTGTTTCCTCTACACATGTTTAACGTGGTTATTTCACACCATCCATCTTCTTCTGCTTTATCCTCCACATGAGGGTCGCGGGGGGCTGTGCCAATGTCAGCTGACAACTCGGGATGTACCAATACAACTTTTTCACTTCCGATACAATGCCGATATTGCAGCCTTGAGTATTGGCTGATACCGATATCGATCCGATACCATATCAGCACGAATCATACATACTTTAATGACTTATTTTGTAGTGTGGAATGTTAGAATAGGCTTGATCAAGTGATATTACTTAAACTGAGAACAATAGTCAGCAACAGCAGGTATGAAAAATGTATTATTAACCAACGGTTACATCAATTTTAACCTTCAACATAAGAATATTGGATTTTTTGCCATGTTAATTTCATACAGTCTATGGTTCATTTCATCAGGAGGAAAGAACCAAGTGCTAATGGGGGTGTTTTTAGAGCACCCGTGTTTCACACATAACAGGGTGTCTTCAGAGAACACCCCCCTTGTTTTCACTATTTTGGATTAGCCCAACCCACACAGGGTGATTGACTCGTTCCACAGATAAACCCGGAGCCCGGGGACCGGCCCCGCAGACGTACTTAGCTCCATGTGTGGGGCTTCAGGACACATTTAAAACCAGCGCCACAGGACACAGGTGGCGCTGGTTTATGAAATATTGTTGTTTCAGCAGCTCGCCTCAGGGTGAGCTAGCGTGGTGCTAACGGCGAGCTCACGCTCGCTGTGCAGCTTAGTAGCCTCTGATTTCAGAGGTGAAAGAAAAAAGTTTGACCCTCGATCGTTATTGACCCTCGACCGCACCAAAGAGGCGAACTGTAGTCCGCCCTAAACAAAACATAGGCCTCGGTTCGCAGGAAGCGGACACACGGGCATTGTGGGTAAACACAACCAAAACATACGTGCGTGTAGTCACGTCCAGCGTTAGCTTCGTAACCAATAACAACTCAAAATACGCCTCAAACACTGTAACAATATACAGAAAATGTCAGAAAATGTTAATCGGTGTTTGAATGATTCATTTCTAATGATTTCTTTCAATATTCACATTTAAGATGCTGAAAAATCACAGAACAAACAAACTTTAATTAATGAATTCATTTAGTGACCAGTGAATCGTTTCAGTCCTAATCCAGGGAGTTATTGGCTGGGATTGGGCGTCAAACTGCTAATCTGGTACAAAATCCCATTCTTTACAGTCAGCAGATGATAAGGTTTGTGTGGTTTGGCTTGTGTTCAGGTTCACATGTGGACAGACCAGGTTCCTGGTTGCAGATGGTGCTGGTTCTGTGGTTCACTGCTCTTGTGTTTGTTCTCCTCTCAGTATTCGTTCAGGCCAACAAGCTCCAGCAGCACATATTCGCCGTCCACGGTCAGGAGGACAAGATCTACGACTGTTCCCAGTGTCCACAGAAGTTCTTCTTTCAGACAGAACTACAGGTGCGTCCTCCTTTAAGTCCTCTTCTTCTTCTTCTTCTTCTCTGTCCTTAAAGCTCCTCCTCCTCTCTAAACTTATCCATAACCTGATTCTACTTTTCTCTGCGTATCATCTCATCCTCTACGTATTCCTCCTCCGGGCTCTGTCCCTCACTTTCCATCTCCCCTCATGAGGTCCGAGCAGGGTTCTGGCAAAGCTTCATGTCATTAGGGTCCAGACACATTTAAATCCACACATGTGTGTGTGTGTGAGTGTGAAGGAGGAGGACAGAGAGGCGATAAGTCACTCATGAGTAGGTCCAGGACCAGCTGTGGTCAGGTCTGCCGTGATGTGTAAACCCTCCTCCTCCTCCTCCTCCTCCTCCGAGTGACCTCCTTTAATCTTCAGGTCAAACACTTTACACCTGTTAAAGGTCGAGTCCGCGGATCCTGATGTCGTCGAGCGGCGTGTGAAGTCCTTTTCATTCTCTGACGCTGGTTTTAAAGCTGCTCTGCTCAGTCTCTGTCTCCTGTCCTTCAAGGACACTTTGTCCCTCCTCATCGTCTCTTCTGTCGGAGGACAGTTTGTCCTCTTTGCAGAGACTGAACTCAGAGAAGAGTTCATTTGCTTTTTTCATTTACGCACAACAATAATTGTAATTATAACATTAATCTGACTTTGTCAACATTTATTTAATATATGGATGAGTGATGCCACATTTAGGCGTCAGATACGATCAGATATTACAAAATGAAGTATGTGCTGATACTAATATCAGTTTGACATGAAATAACATTGTTGTTTTGCTTTATTTCTTCTTTTATATCAAAATACGTTAAATGCGTTCACGCGACACGATGACAATAGTGTACGTCTCTCTTTACAGGCTGATTTCAGTTTAAAGCTTTTCGTTTTATTTATTGATCAATATCTGATTTGAACAATGTCAGATACAACCTGATAAATAATAATGTATGTTGAATCCACTCGGACGAAGATGGAAGAACACAAACGCCGGGACGCGGCTCTGATTCTGAAGATAACTTATTGACGCTGTCAAACAGGACAGGTGCTGAACCTGTACGCTGTCACACGGTGATCAACACGCCTCATTATCACAGTTTCTCTTACATCTCACTTCTCTTGTGATGAACGATCACCACTGACACAACTGTGCGTCCATTTATCTGAAGATAAAGCGCTGGTGACATCAATAACAACAATAATAACGATAATATAAAAATACATATCGTACTTATTGATCCGAGATTCCTCTTGTGAAACACTCCTCTGGCCTCAGAAGGTTCCAGCCCCGCGGATTTAGCCGCTTTATATCGATCCCCAGTCAATCTTTTCATTTTCTACTGAGTTTATCGTGGTTATCAGGTTCTGAAGAACCAGAATCCATAAATCCACACATGTTCTCTCACCTTAACTTAACCACAACTCCAATCTTAGCCCTAAACTTTAACCAGTTCCTCAGACATGAGGTTCTGCCTCAATGGGACCAGGTTTTGGTGTCGATACTGGACGATACTGGTCCTGAAAAGGTCAGTGTTTATTCATGTTCACACACACACACACACACACACAGTAGCGTTGACATGGAGCCAAAAGAGGGTGGACATATGGACGGCCAGTCCATTTAACAGCAGGACAACTGCTGGACCCTGTCGGTTAATGTCCACACACACACACACACACACACAGGAGCCAGGGTTGCAGGCGACGTTTGAATTCCCAGAAGTCGGTCGATAACATTGACCGAGTATCATGACGACATCGTACAGTGACTGAAATAATCGCGTAAATCGCGATTATTTCAGTCACTGTACGATGTCGTCACGATACTGCGATATATACTGAGTATGTATTTAGTATTTAGTGCTCATGCTAATGAGCACTAAAAATAATCACGTAAATCGCGATTATTTCAGTCACTGTACGATGTCGTCGCGATACTGCGATATATGCTGAGTATGTATTTAGTATTTAGTGCTCATGCTAATGAGCACTAAAAATAATCGCGTAAATCGCGATTATTTCAGTCACTGTACGATGTCGTCGCGATACTGCGATATATACTGAGTATGTATTTAGTATTTAGTGCTCATGCTAATGAGCACTAAAAATAATCGCGTAAATCGCGATTATTTCAGTCACTGTACGATGTCGTCGCGATACTGCGATATATACTGAGTATGTATTTAGTATTTAGTGCTCGTGCTAATCCACAAAATGTTTAATGTTCATTTTTAACGTCAGTGAGAACACAAACGATATGCTAAACAGAAATCGATACTTTAATATCGCCACGTGAAATATCGCGATATCAATTTTTGAGTCCCGCGTCGGCGTCGGTGAGGTTTTTCTGAGTTTCCGAGTCGGAAATCCGACTTCCAACTACAACTGGAATGCACCCGCAGACTCTCCGCAGCAGTTGTAATTGTTACCATTTTTAAATACAAATAAAGTTATTTTTTCACTGTTAACTGTTATTTAAAGGTTATTCCGCCTCGTGTGGAACGAACACATACGACTCATATTTTTTAGTTCTCTCTCTCTCAGCTCTTTGTGCGTCTTCCTCTTCGGCTGCTGCTCTGTCGCGTTACTCTGTAGTCTTGGCCCAGGTGTGTGTGTGTGTGTGTGTGTGTGTGTGTGTGTGTGTGTGTGTGTGTGTGTGTGTGTATGAGCCCGACCTGCTGCATTGTCCCATGAGACAGTTCTCTAAGTGGTGAGACAGAAAAGGCTGACTGAGGGAGATGGAGAGCTACAACCATGGAGGTTAATGCCACTGCTCGCTATTATAGGTGTGTGTCTGTGTGTGTGTGTGTGTGTGTGTGTGTGTGTGTGTGTGTGTGTGTGTAGAGTTGGTAATGTCCCAGGGACCTAAATCTTTAAACACTGTCACATTATGCAGCTCTGTCTTCTCGGGGACAGAAAGCGCGTCCACACACACAAAGATGGAATTTTTTTGGAGTTTTCCGTGCGTCTGTCAGTCCACTGAGGAAAGATTTGTGTCAATATTATCAAACAACACTGAAAAATCAACCATTCAAAATGATATTAATAGAATATTAGATAGATAGACAGGCAGACAGGCAGACAGACAGACAGATAGATTATTGGGCTCAGGATGAACATAGTTATTGGTGATGTAGATTGTGCGTCCTCACACTCGTCTCCAGTGTGCGAGAGTGAGACGTGGTGGACACGTTGTGTTAATGCTGTGCAGATGGACGAAGAAGAAAAAGCTGGAAAAGCCTCTGGCTTCTTTCAGAGAGGAGCTCTCTCCCTCTCTCTCTCCCTCTCTCTCCCTCTCCCTCTCTCTCTCCCTCTCTCTCCCTCTCTCTCTCTCCCTCTCTCTCCCTCTCTCTCCCACACACACACACACACACATACCCGAGGGTCATTGCAGCACAGACCGCCACTGCATCATCCTCTCTCCTCCTGACTGCACCCCCTCTCCCTCTCCCTCTCCCTCTCCCTCTCTCCCTCCTCTTAGGTACAGAACAGTGGAGTCCAAACATCTCAGACCATGTTCCAGTTTAAAGTGAATAGCAGCACACATGTTCACCATCTCTCTCTCTCTCTCTGTGTCTCTCTTGCTGTTTGTCTCTCCCTCGCTCCCTCGCTCTCTCCCTCTCTCTGACTCCCCCCTCTGTCCCAGAAGAACCAGCCCCTATGCATATTTTAGCCCCTCTCCTCTCTTCCTCTCCTCAGTGTTTCTCCCCAGTGAAACATAAATAGTGCAGACGTAAGCTGGTAAATAAGAGATGTGTGTGTGTGTGTGTGTGTGTGTAAATAAGAAATGCTGTGGCCCTGATCAGTGAGGCCTTCTGGATCTTCACTCACTTTCCTTCCTTCCTTCCATCCTTCCTTTCTTTAGTTTTCATAGTAATCGTAAATAACTTACTTGTGTCTGTTGTTTCTTCTTCTTCTTTCACTTCCTTCCCTCCGTCCTTCCTTCCCTTGTCCCTCTTGTAGAACCCTCCCCATCTCTCTCTCCTCCGTCGTCCTTAGTCTTCACATCTTCTTTGTCTTCAGCCTCCAGGGGGAGCTCTCCTGTCCTTAATGTTTCCCTCCATCTCTTCCTCCATCCATCACTCCTCCACGATCATCCCTGCGTTGTTTTCTTTCCTCTTCCTCTTCCTCGTCCTCTTCCTTTCCTGAAGCTCCAGTAAATGTTTAAACACTCAGCTCAGTGGTCAGAGGAAGAAATGGAACGGGAGGATGTAACGATGATGGACACTGATGATCACGCGAGTGATGCAACAGTGTTTCCTCAATCAGAACTGAGTGAGATACACAGCAGCTCCTCTTTTTAAACATCTTAACCACCTTTAACTGTGTTTTGTACCTCAGAGATACATAAACTGTTCCCTCTGTATATAAATGTGACTTCTGTTTACTCACATGTTGACCTGCATGTAGCCAGTGAGTGGTTACTTTGACGAGCGTCTGTGAAAAACAATATTACAATACAAATGTTCAACTGTATGCCATGCAGAGCAAAGGATTGCAGGGTAAATAGTTCATTACCTGTGTGTGTGTGTGTGTGTGTGTGTCTGCGTGCGTGTGTGTGTGTGTGTGTGTGTGTGTGTGCTCCGTGGTCTGTCTATGAATAATGTTGTCTTTGTCTTTGTCTGAATCTAAGAGCCTCACTGTCTCCCTCTAACTGAATTATGGAAAAGTGTGGATGTGGCTGAACTGGCAATAGCGCTGTGTGTGTGTGTGTGTGTGTGTGTGTGTGTGTGTGTGTGTGTGTCAAGTCGTACTCTCTGATCCATGTATCCTTGGCTGTGTGCATGTGTGTATAATGTGTGTGTGCTGTGTGCGTGTGTGTATGAATTTGATCCGTAGATCCCTGTGGCGTTCCGGGGAGCGTACTCAGCTGCCCCACTGCTCACTGGGAGAGACTGCGTTATTAGAATGGGGACCTGGGAGACACACACACACACACACACACACACACACACACACACACCTCACAGTCTTACCTCCCTGAATCCCTGGACTTGGAGCTGTTTGCAGCTGGGAGAGAAGACAGACAGACAGACAGACAGACAGACAGACAGATGGAAACAAAAAGAGATTCAAAACAAAAGAGAGAGCGAGGAGACTGAATGTAGTACGAGTTCTGCCTCCACATACTGTCGTACCACAAACACAACAACACAACAGGAAATGTGTTTCCTAACAGACTCTCAAACATTCAGCTCGAGTCTTCACGACAACATATTTCTCCTTGAGAGAAAGAGATGATTCAATAAAACTGAAATAAAGTAAGAACTAGTGTTTTTAAAACAAACAAAGGATAATTAACTGGAACTGACTTGTGTGTTTATAAAACTAAGTTTTTTTAGTTGTTCTCTCAAACTATGACTATAAAATAAAAACTAACCCTAAAACTAAATCAAAAAAATATAAAAAAAAACCAAAAAACTAAGTAAAACTAAACAAAAAATTTAAAACTCATACAAACTAAACTAAAAATAAAAACTAATTAAAACTAAACAAAAAACTAAACAATAAATAAAAACTAAACAAAAACAAACTAATTGAAATTAAAAACTAATAGAAACTAAGCAAGAAACTAAACTAAAACTAAGCAAAAAATAAAAATAAACAAAAAAATTAAAAACTAAACAAGAAAAAACTAAACTAAAACTAAGCAAAAAAATTAAAAACTAATAAAAAATAAACAAAAAATAAAAACTAATTAAAACTAAACTAAAACTAAGAAAAAAAATAAAAACTAAACAAAAGAATTAAAAACTAGTAAAAACTAAAAACTAGCAAACACGCTCTAAAAACGAACTAAAACTATTTAATTTAAGAAACAAAAAGTTCAGACAAAATAAAAACTAAAACTAATGAAAAATCCCAAACAATTATCACCTTAATGAACACTTGATCAGTGGATCTTTAACGTAAACATTATTTTTATGCTTGGTTATTGACGCTTTGGTCGTATCATGTGATGAATGTCTGCTGCTCTCACTCCCTCCCTCTCTCCCTCTCTCTCCCTCTGCTGTTGACGTGAGACTCGGTGCAGAACAGTGAGCGAGTAAAGTTAAGTAAGTTAAGTAAGTTAAGTAAGTTAAGTAAGAGAGAGAATAAATGAAGACATGATTCCAACATCTCTGTCTCACCAAAGACAAATGACAAAGACCGACTTTGACCCGAGATCTTAAGGACAATCGCTCTCATCTTAAGCTGTGTTGTGTCAGCACATTTGGTCCTTGAATTTGAGGGAATCCTCCTGGTCCTGGAAAGTCCTTGAAACTTGATTCTCTTAAAATGACCGTTCTCAGCTTTAATCCTTTTGTTTCGCTTGTGCTGCCGTTTGATGTCACTTCCTGTTCCGTGTCAGTGACGCCTCACCTTTCGCTGCAGGTCCGCGTGTGTGTGCGTGCGCGTGTGTGTGTGTGTGTGTGTGTGTGTGTCTTCGTGCTGTGAGTGTATTTCGGGGCTCGTGTTTACTCCTGCAAACACGGCTGTGTGGGCCAATAGCAACAGGAGAGGGGAACTCCCTGTGGCAGAAAGCGAGGGAGTTGAGCCGAGCGCTCCAAACAGGACGTGGTTAGAGAGGTCACCCTGGGCACGGAGGAGGAGGAGGAGGAGGAGGAGGAGGAGGCAGACTCCGTCATCGTGACTTGGCTGGACAAAGAGCGATGGAGAGCTGTAGGAAGCGTTTGACAGATAATTTAAAGATCATGTGTGTGTCAGTGTGTGTGTGTGTGTGTGTCGTTTACAATGAGAGGAAGGCGGAGGGATGGTGAGAGGGACACAGAGGAGGAGGAGGAGGAGGAGGAGGAGGAGTGTGAGGGAGGCAGGGAATACGTGTCAGTGGGATATAAAGAGGCAGAGGGTGGCGTTTATTTTTGATCTGCTCCTGAGGCAGCATCCTGTCCTGGACGGGTGGAGCTAAAGACAAGCCAGGGAGCAAAGGAAGCAGGCTAAGAAAGCCCATCTGCTCGTCCAAGACACACACACACACACACAGGTACACACACACACACACACACACACACACACACACACACACAGGTACAGACATGAGTCACTTCACTCTGGTGGAAGAGTGTCAACTCTGAGCTATAAATACAGACAGAAGACCACGGCCACTGAGGTGATTTTTCTACCATTTAGAGTTAGTTAAAACAACTTTTACACACACACACACACACACACACACACACACACACACACAGCTATCCTTCTTAGGACACTGCATCGTCTTCCAGCCTAAACGAAGCCCTACTTATCCGTGACCCTTAACCACAAACAGTTACTTGACTCACTTAATCACAGTTCAAATTTAACCCTTAAAACTTAACCCAGTTCCTACATAGAAGGAGGTTCTGCCTCATCCGGACCAGGTTTTGGTCTCCATGAGGATGACAGGCCCTGACAAGGTCAGTTTTGGTGACAGAATATTCACATTTAACACAAACGTGGAAAAATATTGCAGTTTTGATTTAAAACGCGAGGATAAGAACTTTTATTATTATTATCATTATTTATAAATAATATGATTGCATTGTTTACATGAAGGGAATTTAACGTCAAACAATCAAAAACACTTACACTTACAAGTATGTTGCAACCCTTACCTTAACCATCACGACAAGTGCCTTACCCTTAAAACCAGGTCTTAAAAGTTGTGGGGGCCCAGATAAAATGTCCCGACAAAGACATAAGTACAAGTACACACACACACATATGGCCTTAGCAGTTTTCCAGCAGCTGACAAACTGGACCTTTTGTTGTCATGGTAACATAAATAAACATGTGGATGCGTCCGTAGCAGTCGTGGTTAAAGGAACAATAACCATCAACGTTATCAGACTTTATTTATTCAGCATGTACAGTAAACGTCACAGAGACAAGAAGACTTTAATAAACAGTAAATGCACACAGGTGTCCTGTGTTTCATGACAGCGTGAAATCCACCACCAGAGTCTCTCGTTTGATATGCAGCATCCCATAATACGTCCCTCCGTCCTCCCCCTGCTCCGCTCATAATGTCTGCATCGGTCACCCAAGAATTAAAGGTAATAATGGTGGAGATTAAACGGCTTCCTTTCTGTCTCTGTCCACGAGGACGTGAGGACGCGTACGTTTGTCTGTCTCTGCTGTGAAGACACACACACACACACGCACAGTTTATGTATGTGATGCAGTAGAAAGAAGAGAAGAGAAGCAGATTAGATTTTCTCTGTCGATCCCTCACTGCCTCTTACCCAAGAGACCCTGTGTGTGTGTGTAACTGGTATTCCTTATGTCGTGGGGACCTATATATGTTTACACAGCCACATTATGGGGACAAAAAGTCCCCAGAACAAAGTGAAGACATGTTAACAAGTTAGGCTCAGGTCAGGGTTAGGATTAGGATTAGGCCAGTAGTATATATAGTGTATATATATATCTATATATATATATGTAGTACAGAATATAATGTCCTCTGGAGTCATGGAAACCACAATGTTTGTGTGTGTTCATGTATTTGTAGCTTTGTGAAGACATTTATGCTGGTTCTCTCTTCTGATAAGGGCCTTTTGAGGGTTAAGACCTGGTTTTAGGGTCAGAATTGGGTTTGTGTAAGGGTTAGGGTAGAGGACGTGTGTGTGTGTACTTGCGTTAACATCTTTACGTTGTGGGGACACTTTGGCGGCACAGCTTTAAGGGCTTTTTCAGGGTTTAAGTGTTAGGGTTATAATTGTGTAAGGCTTAGTGGTGATGGTTACAGTTAAGGTAAGGGCTTAGTGGTGATGGTTACAGTTAAGGTAAGGGGTTAGTGGTGATCGTTACAGTTAAGATAAGGGGTTAGTGGTGATGGCTACAGTTAAGGTAAGGCTTAGTGGGTGATGGTTGCAGTTATGTAAGTGGGGTTAGTGTGGTGATGGTTACAGTTATGTAGCTGGGTTAGTGGTGATGTTACAGTTAAGATAAGGGGTTATGGGGTGATGGTTACAAAGCATGCGGGCGTTAGTGGTGATGGTTGCCAAGATGCGCGTTATGGGTGATGGTTAAGGGT
>NC_058030.1:1921883-1964989 GCF_019176455.1 Solea senegalensis
AACAACACATCAAACACAACACGCGCGCTCCTTTATGATGTGTAAGCGTTTAGGTCTAACCACGTTTCTGTCGTTGTTTGGGAGCAAGGTGTGTGTTTGTTTTCTTCACCTCTGGTCCTCTGGCTCTCTCTGACCTGTGAGTGACTGGTAGATATGTTTTGTAATATTAGTAAATCAGGTTATCTACTAACAGATTTAGGTCACGTAACTATGTTTTTGTGAGATTACAACGTCCCGTACAACACTTAAAAGTGAACTTCACATGTTTTTTTTGTCACATTAATAAAATATTTGTGCGATTACATTTCTTTGCAGCACTTTTAGAACATTTTTAAGTGACACAAGTTATGTTTTTTTGTGACATTAGTAACATAGTATTGCGACATTACAACGTTTCATTTCAATTTTATCATTAAACAATTCCTTACATGTTTTTTTTACCACTTAAAAGGTAATGTAAGTGCTTTTTAGTTACATTCTAGAAACAATTACTACCTTTCTTGACAAGATTATAACAAAACATTTTGTGACATGTTTGTGACATTAGTTTGGTATTTTTGCAGAATGAATACATTATTTAATGTAACATATGTCACTTTTTGACTTGTTCTGGACAACAATTCCTCATGTGTTTTTATAAAATGGCAACATTTTATCACGCTTTAAGATAATATAAGTCAATTTAGTCACACATTCTTCCAACGTGAACAAATTTCTTGATATTTTTATGGCAAATCAACAGGTAGGTCACGTGTAGGTCACGTGTAGGTCACGTCACTACGTTTTGGTAACATTGTGTGTGGCACGAGTCCCTCAGTGCGTAAATGCAGATACAGAGTTTCAAATGACAAATATTAAGATATGGACCAGGAAATAATGGCTCTTTGTCTGGAAAGAAAATTCCCAATATGTGTTATTTGTGATTCATTCATTCATTCATCGTGATGTGTGAGTTGTCGGAGGAGCAGACCTGTGGCTGAATTTAAAGTGCGTTGTTTTCTTCTGTTCTTTTTTACCTCAGACGACGTTTAAAGCGAGCAGAGGCCTCGCTGTCGCTTCTGCGGGGCGTGCAGTTGTGTTTCTGTTCTCGTCTCTTCTATTATGGGGTGTAGGGGGGCGGGGTGTGTGTGTGTGTGTGTGTGTGTGTGGGGGGGCCGCGCACACGAGTGGAGAGCACTATACGCTCACGTAGCCCATTATTTCTCTCATCATGTGTTCTCACTCTCTCCCTCCGTCCCTCTCTCTCCCCGCAGAACCACACACTGAGTCAGCACGCGCAGTGAGACCGGGGCCCGGCAGGATCTCTCGGCTCAGCCCGGGGCCCCCGACCCAGGCGCCGGCGGGGGAGCCCCATCTCCACATCACAGCCAATCAAAGTGTCATTTGCTATTCACATGTAAAACTCTAACGATCGCGCCACTGGGCGCGGCTATTAGACGCAGCGGGGGGAGAGGGAATATTAATGGGATATGCTATTAAATAAAGAAGGGGGAACGACGGTGAGAGCGAGATGAAGAAAGAGTCAAAAAAGAATAAAAAATAAAGGTATTGTACGTGCAGTATTTTTTATCGTCCCTGCCAAACAACCTCCCTCCCACCAGCTTCCTCCCCCTTCACTCCCCACTCATGCATTTTTATTTTTTTTTAACAAATAGAAGAAGAAAAAAGCAAGAAAACACCCCCTTGTTTTGAGATTTTCTTTTTTTTTTTAAACTAGCTCATAGAAAGCTTCACTTTCTCGTCCCCTCGGTTGTTTATTGTATTTCGACTTCATAGGTGCCAATTTCTTTTTATTTCCTTTCTTTTGCTTTGGGCCACGCGCGCTTGTTTCTCTGTATCTCCATTCTTTTTTTGTACCTTTTTTAATTTCTCGCCGTCAGTAGGTACTCGTGCCGTGTTGTGATTGTTTGTTTTGCCAGTCGTTAAAATAAAACAACAAAAAAAATACTCCTTTCTCCCACCACCAACTCGCCTTTTTATGATTATTGTTATATATATATTTTTTTCCTTTTTGTAATTACTATGAAGAAAAAAAAGAAAAAAGGACATCGGACAAAATAAAGTGGAGAAAAACCATACGGATGTTTCTTTTTTTGCTTTGTTTTGGGGGTTTTTCCAGTCTCCAGTCTGTGTGGGGGCTGTCGGTTATGGTTATTATTGTACAAATGAATATCATCGATTTCAGTGCGTCTGGTCAATGACTGCTTTTTAAATGTGAATTAACCAGATTGCAATAATCTAGTACAGAAAAAAAGATAAAACAAATAAATAAATGACAAATAAAAAAAATCTCCTCTGTGTGACGTGCATTCATTTCACCTTTAACTGTATTTTTATAACCTGTAAAATACATGATGATATAATTTGTTATTTGTTTCAGAAAATGTTGAAAACAATTTAGTTTTAATGGTTTTATGGAGCAACAAAACTGGTAAATATTCAATTTTATGAAACTGAAAAATCAGAAAATGTGTTTCAAAATGACGTAGTTAAGGACTAATCGTTGTTAGCACCACTAGTTATATATCTGCAGTGTAATCCTCTGTTTCATTAGCATCCAAGTGTCTGTACAGCTACGTTTTTGCTGCCTCTTTCTGCTAGAAGTCTGAAAAAGTGGGAAAAATGTTTCCTGGAACCGTCCGTCCGTCCGCAGAGGGAGCTGGACACGGGGTGAAAGGTCACCAGTCCGATGTCGGGCCAACGTACAGACGCCGACCAACCACTGGAGATTAAGATAACTGGACACTCTAAACTGACCATAGGTGTGATTGTGTTAAAGGCATGCACTGTAAGCGTGTTAAAGCAGTCAATGTTCCCCTCTGTTGACTCATATACAGTATTTTTTATGTATTTATATTTTCAGAATAGCAAACAAAAACTTTAGGCTACAATAATATTAACCCTCGCTTCAACTTATTTCTGATGCTTTATCACCTCAGGGCCACACGGTTGGTGTTGTGGTTAGCACTCTGTGGTTAGCACGCTCAGCTTTGGAGCAAAAAGACCTTGGAAAACACCACCACAGATTATTCGCCATCTCTTTCTAATTCTGGGTCAAAGACCAGGGAGGATTAGTGTGCAGAACACCTAGTCTGTCTCCAGTCCGACTCACTGCATACATGCAGGAGAGTGTTTGGACTTTAGTAAGTTTTCCGTAAGTTCTGTTGTTATGGAAACTAAGTTCAATCAGAAGACATAATATAGTAATTGGACTACGAATCGCATTATCCAAGTATGTTAGTCCGACTAAGACTAAGCTCGATTTGAGTCGGACTAACGTGTTTACACGACATTAAATTGCTGTCTTGTGTTTACATGCATGTTAAAGTCTGATTTTAGTTGGATGAAGTAGTGAAAAAAAACCTGAATAGATGGGCGACATATGTTTAAAATAATATCACAATATTCTATCCTGATGTCACAATTTCAAATATTTTTGTTTCAATATAGAATGACACGCAGTTCACAACAAAAACATTGTTTCTATGATGCAAAATGAATCTGAAAATAAATAAACATAAAAAAGAAATAACTTGATACTAAGTGGTGGGCCACATAGGAATGATTGGAGGGCCACATGTGGCCCACGTGCCACCAGTTTTACCTCTGATTGAGAGTCCTGTCCTGACCACCTGTGTTTACAGTAGGCACCGGCTCACGTGACAAACAAACTTGACTAGTAAGTACATATTCGTTCTAATAAGAGCCTTGATACGAACACCAGTGTGTAAACACGTGTTCAGACTGTCACGTGATAACGGTTTATACAGTTTAAACATAAATAAACAGCTTTGTGTGTCCGCGCTGGTGTTTCCGGGTGGCGCGTGGCTCGCTAGCATCCGTCGGTTCCGCCTCGCGACAAAACAACCGACTCCGTCTAGTATTGTAACTGAGAGGCTGAAGCGGAGGGGGCAGCGGGGCACGGGACGAGACAATGGCGGCGTCGCTTCTCTCCGACACCGACATCAGGCACCGGTCCATGGCGGAGGAGGATCCGACCGGGAACGAGCACGGGGCGGCAGCACGCAGCGCAGCGCCTCGCTGGGGACCGCAGCACGCCGGGGCTCGACAGCTGGCGCGGCTCGACTCTCCCGGTGAGAACAGTGTTTACTGCCGTCAGTGATGTTGTTGCTGCTGTTGTCACCTGCTCCGTCGGTGCTGAGGCACGAGGACAAAAAACTGATGATGATGATGATGATGTTCACACACCTGTTCGCTAAGTGCTAACACTTTAGCCCACAGGCTAATCTATTAAACTCTGTGTGTTGCTAACAGGACAGACAACAACGTGCAGTTAATAACTGTATGAAAGGGTGAGTTCAGTTGTTGTTGCTGTTGTTCAGTTGTTGTTGCTGTTGTTTTGTGAGATATTAACACATTATTATCACTGACTTTGCCCCAAAAGTGCCTCTGTTTTCATGATTTAGCCCGGGAACCTCTTCCACTGTACAGTTCTAGCACTACTTCTATGGAATTAGATGTGTATCAATATTTTCGTACAACTCTCTTTCAGAAGCAATAAACTATTGTTTTAATCGTTCAAAAATATTGTATTGTATTGTTTGAATATGCACTTTGTTGACAAAATAATTGTAATTTGAAGTATTTAACGTTTGGCAGATTATAAACGTTACTTAACGACTCAGAAGCCAATCAGCAGGAGGATTTCTAAGGCCCGTCTGCAAACCAACAATAAAATACAATAGTTTTGAATGATTAAATCGATATTTTAATAGCTTTTTAAAAAAGTGTTTAATAGAAATATTGACACAAATCTAATTCCATATACTTCCAATCCAACCCAACTTTATTCATAAAGCACTTGAAAGACAACACAGTTGTCTGTAAACAACACAATAACACTCGGGCTGCCAAGATTAGTCGACTAGTCACGATTACGTCGATTATTACATTTGATAGTCTGGGACTCATCTAAAAGAGCAGCCTCGGGTCCCGGGACACATTAGCAACCTCAGTGTTTCAGTGATCATTAAAACAAACCGTTTTAGTGACGTTGTAAATATGAAAGTATATTAACACATTGCTGAAATAGCTCTTCCACGTCCTCTCCGATCAACCCCAGTTCAGTCAGCTTGTGTTTAAAAAGGCTCCTCCTGCGCTCCCACAGGGTCCATGCGTTTGTTTTCTCCATGCTGCTGAAGTTGTTGCCTTCAGCCTGGATGGGCTTCTATAGTCCTAGGACAAAATCAATATCTGTGACAAAGTCTACAGCAGTAATCCTCACATCCAGTCCTTGGGGGGACTGGATGTGAGGACTTATTTTTTTTATTTCTATCTGAGTTGAAATTCACCTGGCATCCCAGACTAGTCTATATAAATCTCTGATTAGGCATCTGGAATGAAAACAGGTCTGGTAGAATAAAACATAAGCAGCGGTCTGGACCCCGGAGACTGGAGTTTCAGGACGGTTGCTTGGTGCACACAGGCTACAGACACTTTGACAAAAAAGACAGTGTTCGTGTTTGTGTGGACAGAATTGTCTGCTTTTATCAGCACAAAGTGTTGTGTCTGTGTCACGACCCTGAGGCCCCGTGTAATTGTGGTGGCCTTGTTAGACGTTTCCCATTAGTTACACAATTCCTGCTGCTCTTCTAAGTGCTGTTTCTCCACCACAGACACAAACACTACTTTTCAGGATATTACATTTATTTATTGTACTGATTTTTTTGTTGATTTGTTCGATTGTTGAAAAGCAAGTTTTCTGATTTGGAAATGTTAATATTTTCTGGAAAGAATTTTAGAAGGTTTGGAAAACATGAAACAAACCGTTGCAGCCTCACACTAAACATTTCCAGCATTATTTAAATCCATAGAAATCAGTATTTTTTTATTCAAGGTAACTTCTAATGACATCATACATACCAGATAAAACAACAATAAAACAAGAGAAATAAAAACAGTAGAATGAAAATAAAACCCTCTTAAGTACTGTTGTTAAAGTAATACATATCTAAATAAGACTAAGTATTAGATGTGACATAAAATTCAAAACAGATCTTGCTTGTATGTGACTAACAGTGAGGCAGATTAATCAGATTATGGTTAATCTGACTTCTTTTATATAAGCAGTAGTCTTGCCCTGTACTGTTTTAAAAGTCTCTGTTACAGGCAACCAGTGTAGAAAGAGTCGATCACGACGATGCTTTGCCGTTCACTTCACGCTTTGTGCAGCCAAAGTTCTCCTCGGACAAATTCCCCATGATCCCGCGCTGCTTCACGACGTTGTGAATCAGTTCTTTTGTTATTGTTTTAACTGCGGCGACGCCTAGTGGCAGAAATCATGTACTGAGTACGGAAAATCACAAGCAGGGACGATTTACAGTGTGATTTTTATAAAGTCCTTGCGTAAGAATTAGTGACATCTAGTGGTGGAAAATGCACATCGTCCCATTTCCAAGCCCGCCCTGTTGTTTTAAAAACATGTAACGTGCGCTCTGGGTGGTTTGTCAGTTCGGGCTGTTGACGGATGGCCTCCTTAAAGGCTGTGAAATCCAAATATTTATTTTTTTAAAGTGATTACCCACAGACTCATGGTACTATATTGAATATCTGCCTATAACCCATACAAATATCACATACTGGGTATTTTGTATGTTTTTTTTTTTTTTTTGACTTTTGAGGACATGATTTTGAGGTTTGGGAAACACTAGGTTCAGGAATTTCCCATGTTTTATGGACCAATGAAACAACACTAACTTAACATTAGTCACTGTTGGTTTTCAGCGGATTTTAAAGCAAGTACAGGCTTAAAAAGATAAACGGGAGGGGAAAATATTGTAAATAATAACTGGATAAATTGAGCCTGTTATCACTGTGGATACACTGACTCAAACATGGTGATGGAAAGCACATTGTGCCTCAGACCTGAACACAGAAAACCTGTGCTACCAGTTGTGCATCAAGCTGGACTGTGCCACATTTTCCTGCCTGACCATCTGCCCTGCTTCTCACTTCACTGCGCCTTTTAATTGCCTCTGGTGGAGCCATGTTGGCCACTTGTTACCACTTCCTGAAAATAGGGATGGTGATGGTGATAGAGAACAGAGAGAGAGAGAGAGAGAGAGAGGTTTGCACCACTGGCGCTGTGTGACTGCGAGGTTCACATGAGGAGAACCAACATGTGTCACTAGCCTGTGCCGTGTGACTGTGAGGACTGAGCCCGGCTCCGCCCACTGAGCTGAAAACGCCTCCTCTGGCCTCACTGACGATGTCAGAAAAATGTCATTTCCATTTAAAGTCAATCACTTAAGTGGATGCTGATGCGAAGGCTCATCCTGTTTTTTAGACCCCGTGAGCTGAGTCGTCACCTTTGACATGAATTGGAATTGTGATCTACACGATTATTCGGTGTCATTACATTGGAGAGATAAACATCTCCACTCTGGCATTTGTAAACAGACACACACACAGACACACACACCAGGGCGGAACAATGACTTGTGAAGCGATTAGCTAAATTTAACCCCTGGATGTGCCTTCAAAAGAAAGTTACGTTAACACACCTAGAGCACCAAAATGTGTTCATAAAAAAATTTACCTATAAAAATTGTATTAATATTTATTTTTTAGTCCCATTCCATACATATCAAATAGTAATGAATTTTTAAAGTTTTTAACCCTTAAATTGCTAAGTTTTTGTCATGATGCATCAAAAATAGTGAGTTCAATGAGCACATTTTGGTGCGTAGGTGTGTGAGTGTCAATATTTTAGTTAACATTGTTTACAACAGACCAAACACAATATGCATGAAAAAGATGGGGTGCAAGTATTCTAGAAGTTAACAGCCAAAAACACAAGCTTCCCATACTTGCATCTGAGTGTAGTAGTTAATATTTTGATAGCATCCCATAGGGGTGGGAATCACACTGTACCTCCCATAATACAGTACGGTGCGCGATACATGGTCCACGATACCAATTATATCACGTGATAATCAAAATATTGCAAAGACAATCGTATAGCGATACATCGCGATATCTGTCTGAAAACAAAACGTTAAAACGTGAGAAGTGTATAAAGTGTATAAAGTCTATGTTGTGAATGTGGATGAATGCATCTCATAGCGTAGCTTTGTCCGTCGTCATCCTGCTGTAAACTCCCTCTTCTTCTTCAGCCAGGTAACTCCCCTCCCCAAGTTTCCCCTCGTTCATTTGAGCAGCGCCACCATGAGGAACCATGAAGTAGTGACAACGCCCAGTGAGTAAAACTGGCAGGGGCTGTTTACTTTAGAGCGCCTTCGTTTGTTCATTAAAATAGCGATATTTACCCTTACCCCGTATCGACTATCACATTGCACGATAAATCGATATTTTGACCCATCCCTACTATCTTAGTTTGAACCAAAAACACATGGAAAAGTTATATTGTGTTATTATGTGTACAGAACATAATAAACATTCAGTCACACATGTAGGTTTGTGTAGCTCTTCTTCTTGTGACACTGCTTTGACTTCCGTATCTGGTATTGGCTCAATGAACAATCAAATGCTCCTTCTTTATCAGACCTGTTCACAGAAAGCCCCGCCCCCACACTAGAGGATAATTGGCCAGATTTTGGATTTTAGGTCAAAAAGACAGTGGCTCAGGTTTTCTTAAAGTAACTTCCTGAATGACACAGACCATAAACCTCGGTAGAATTTAAGGTAATTGGCTTTTTATTCCAGGTACATTTCACACTTCCCTTTTTCGACAGTTTTTTTATTGGAAGTACCTCATACTAAAGAAGAGAGACTAAGGCTGATGACTGATGTAAATATTGATAACACCAAAAACGCAAATGGATCCCAATGGTGAGATCAGAGTGATTTTAGAAGAAGCCCAGTTTTGACTTTGTGTGATTTGGTCCTAAAAGCAAAGGTTTTATTTTTTAAAAACAATCAAAATATTATAATAAATAATGCTGCACAGGCTTCATCGATGGATACCGTAGATGTGGCTTAGATTAGGATCATCATTAAAATATATATCCAGTTGTCTGGGTAACACTTGCACTTGTAATAGTAAGATAATATTATGGTATTACTGTTTTATTTCTCATGTCATTTTCAGGTTGGTAATAACAGAAGAAATAGAGTTGTAATAAGGAGATAATAATAAGACAGTAATGCAACTTATTTCCAAAGAAAATAGTTTTGTAATTAGAAAATGAATATACTATAACCCTGGGTTACTTTAACCGGAACTTGTGTTTCTAAGTCACTAAAACTAACTTTTTTTTCATCCAAAAGTTAATTTTTGATCATGTATTTAAAATGTGGGCTGGAGAGAGACCATAAAGAAAGTGTTATTCAGTAAATGTTCATTTAAATAATGCAATTATTTGAACTGTTATAGTTTACTTAGTTTACTAAATAGAGGAATTTGTTGTTTGGTCCAGAAAATGTCAGAAAATGTTGAAAGAGTGTTTGTCAAACCTGGAAATGATGATGTTCTCAAATGTCTTGTTTTTTGGCCACAAACCAAATTCATTTTTTATTGTTTCTTTGTTTTATGGAGCAAAGAAACCAGAAAATATTCACATTTAAGAATGTGAAAAATGAGACTCACAAGGATGAATAGATTATTGAAATAGTTGACGATTAATTGACTAATTGATCACTTGTTTGTAGGGTGGTAATTGTTAATAAGGGCAGCAGTCAAATGTGACATTGATCGACTTTATCGCTGCTGCTCTATGAAGAGCCTGCAGCCGGCCGTGTAAACCAGACAATACCACGGCTGTGTGTGGATTTGTGTTTTCACCTGTTAAATCTCCAAATGACTCACAAGCTTTCCCTCATTTTTGGCCAAAGGGCACAGCGGGCCGCGCGGTGGACGACCGTCTCGGCGACGCTAACAATGCCGCCGAGCCATTTTCGCGGAAAACTTGAAAGCGCAAATGTTTGCCACACGCTGACAAGTGTCTGTTAAAGAAAAATAAACAGCTGAAATTCAAAATGTCAAAGTGTCCATTTAAGGGACGCCACGCTGCTACGCGCTTAGTTGTTTGGGTCCGGTTCGGCGCCGGCGGGAGGTAAATCTAAATAGCAGTTTGGCTTGTTAGAGTTTGAAGAAGTTAGATGAGGCGTTGGCAACGCTCCACAGAGCCAAACATGGGCTCATTACAGCAGAGCTCGGATGGACAAACAGCTGGACGCATCGCTCTCCCCCTCTGTTTGTGCATCTCTCCATTCCTCTCCATTCATCCCATCGTCTCTCCTCGGTCCTCCCATATGTCTGAAGTGTCACGGTCTGCTGACGGCCTCTCCTCTCCTCTCCTCTCCTCTTCTCTCCTCTCCTCCTCTTCATTTGGCAGGATATTCAAGTCTTTTTACATGAACAACTTGTGTGCGTCACCTTGGTGTATGTGTTGTCATCGCTCCGTTAGCGATCAAACGCATACAAGTATTTAACCTGGTTCGTCCGTTTGTCCGTCGTATCACACGTCAACCGTGTTTCATTAATCCCTAAATTAATATCATCTATATCTAATTTAACTCTTCTGTCATCGCAGACAGGGTCTGGCATGCGTACGTCTCGTTACTGAAACTCCGTTTTGTGATGGCTAGGAAATTCAAAAACTGTCCAGGGTTTGACCTCCCCGCCTTTCGCACTGTCAGCTGAGATTGGCACAGAGAAAAAAGGCTTTTAAAAGACTTTAATCTCAAAAGTCTGACTTTTTTCCTCAGAATTCTGGCTTTAATCTCAAAATTCTGAGGAAAAAATTCAGAATTCTTTCCTCCAGAATTTGGCTTTAATCTCAGAATTCTGACTTTGATCTCAGAATTATGTCTTTAATCTCAGAATTCTGATTTTTTTTCTCAGAATTTGGATTTTAATCTCCAGAGAATATTTTTTCTCAGAAATTTTTTTTTTTCTCATTATTCCGACTTTAATCAGAATATTCTGACTTTTTTCTCAGAATTCAGACTTAATCTCAAATTCTTCAGACTTTTCTCAGAATTCAGACTTTGTCCAGAATATTCTGGACTTTTTTTTTCCAGAATTCGACTTCCCAATCTCAAAGAAGTCTGACTTTTCCTCAAATTCTGGCTTTAATCTCAAAATTCTGAGGAAAAAGTCAGGGCCCTCCTCAGAGGTGGCTTTAATCTCAGATTCTGACTTTGATCTCAGAATTATGGCTTTTAATCTCAAATTCTGATTTTTTTTTTTCTCAATTTGGATTTTAATCTCAGAATAATTTTTTTTTTTCTCAGAGATCTTTTTTTTTTTTCTCATTATTCCATTTAATCTCAGAATATTCTGGACTTTTTTTTCCAGAATTCTGACTTTAATCTCAAAATGCTGCTTTATTTTATGTCATTTTTTACATGTGGCCCTAAAATGTCTTAAATTATCTATATTTACATTTATAAAGTGCTCAAAGCCGCTTTAAGTGGCTGTTTCTACAGTTCACTCACAGCGGGTGAAGATAAAACGACTTATCTGAGCCGCAGTCTGTAAATTTGACCGACGCAAATTTGTCCTTAAAGGTACAATGTGTGCAAAGAACATACATAGCCCTGAGTTGGCATGAGAACTCAAAAGACGTTTAGTTTGTCCATTGTGGGCTACTGTGAAAACATGGTGATCCGAAAAGCGCTGACCACAGCTACTGATGTAAATATAAAAAAGGAGAACTGGTGATTTTATACTTAAAAAAATCAAGAATAATTCTCTTCAATTTCTGCCAAAATAATGAAAATAATTCCCCCTAAATTTTACACATTGGACCTTTAAAAGGTGTGAAGCTGTGACTTACTTACTCCTCATATGTGACAGTCTCTCTCTCACACTCTCACACACACACACACACACACACTCATCCAAAGCCTCCCCAAACTGCTGACCCCTGGGTCCCAGAGGTCACAGGTCAGAACCTTTCGAGCTTGTGTGTTTTGCCCTGAGATTCACACGAGCTGAACTTGACACTGACCTGTGTGTGTTCTCGTGACCTCAGTGTGCACATGAGCAGTGTATGTATGTGTGTGTGTGTAGAGAGTGCAGTACTAAAGTTGCATCATCAGGATTTAAGATCACGAAACTGAGTTTGTTTGTGTGAAAAAGAGGACAAACGTTGTTCTTTTACTGTTTCATTGACGCAGACGAAACAGATTTCCACAATAACAGGTAATAATGTAGAAAACTGTGGTGTAAAAACGTAGAACTGTAGAAACGTCAAAAAAAATGGATGGATCTGGTTTTATTGGTGTACCTGAATACAGAAAACTATCTCGGTTTGTCAACTTTTAGTTTTTGTATTTGAAAAAGGCAACGGAAACACGGCAAATCCAAGAAAAAGTATTGAGGCCAGTGGATTTCAAACCTATTGTACCACGCTCTCAAAGTAACACCATTGAGGAACGAGAGATAAGGTGATATTATTGAATTACTCTGTTATTTGTTTCATTTTCTACGCACTCAGCTACCACCACAGGAAGTTTGAGAACCACAGCTCATAATCTGAAATCCTCCTTCTTGAACCAACCGAGTCTGGAGAGTTGTAGAAACTCGCAGATTACATTTTTCAACTCAAGCAAGTGACGCAAAAGCTCGAATGAGGCGAAAAACGTGCCGCGCTATTGGCGTCTATGCATGACTTTGTGTGTGAACTCATGGAAAATCTGTACAGAGTCTCGTGTAAAAAAAAAATTTTTTTACAATGTAGAATCACGATTTTTACATTAAATTGATTATTTTTGACACCTCATATAGAGACAATATATACTATATTATACCACACACACACACACACACACACAGTCCATCCATGGCTTTTAGAGCCTTCAGGCAGGATTTTACTTCTGACCTTGACCAACAGAGGAGCGAGGGAGTATTGTGTATTTTAGAGATGGCTTCTACTCTCTGTGTGTGTGTGTGTGTGTCAATGACTCTGTGTGTGTGTGTGTGTGTGTGTGTGTGTAATTATCCTTATGAGGGCCACAGATGAATATGGTGGTAGCAGAAAGCCCAGGAGATGAGGGGATGACACACACACACACACAAACACACACAAGACACACACATGATGGGATCTGTCCATCCCTGTGTGTGTGTGTGTGTGTGTGTGTTACTGCAGGGTAGACAGGCTGGAGCAGGGCCTACTTACACTGGCTCTCAAGTGGTTTAAATGTCTTTGTGTTATTATTGTGCTTGGATATATGCATCTGGTTGTCTTCCTGTGTGTGTGTGTGTGTGCGCGCCATTGTGTTGGTATGCTGTTGTTGAATCTCATTTGCCACATTCCTGTCTTTGTTGCAGTTGAATCTGGTGGGTAATGGATTTATAACATTTTTCTGGGAGGATTGTGTGTGTGTGTGTGTGTGTGTCTGCATGCGCACACTGCCACATAAAGACGTACAAATTGTGTTTGTGTATCATTTCTTCATGAGTGGTACTTTGTGTTTATGTTGGTTTTGTGTGTGTGTGTGTGTGTCTCAGGTTCTGTGGTCCACTGAGATCAGATGAAAGGAAAGCGGCCTGTGACTGATCCACTTCTGAACAAGGGAATTCGACCTCCCCCTTTATCTCCCCCTTCTTTTCCTCTCTCTCTTCCCCAATTTCCTTTTCACTGTCAGTCTCTCTCAGTGTCTCTCTCTCTCCCTCCCTCGTCTCCCTCTTTTCATTCTCTTTCTCTCTGAGCATGTGACCCACTTTTACCACCCACATCACTCTCCCTCTCTCCCTCTCTCCCTCTCTCTCTTGCTGTGTCTCCCCAAGTCCCATCTGAAGACAGTCTGCTGAGAGCAAAGCAGGGGACACAGAAAGAGAGTGAAAATCAAAACAGAAGCAGAGTTCTCTCTGTGTGCGTGTGTGTGTGTGTGTGCGTGCGTGTGTGTGTACATCACCACCCTCTGTGCGTTGCTGTCGACACCTTCAGTGTGTGTTAGTGTTTGTAAATGCAGTTTACGGAGTGTAGGTGATGATGGAGGGAACGAGAGGACGAGACACGGCGTGGTCGAGGAGTGTCGGCAGCTCTGACTCTGACGCTCTGATAGCTCACAGCACATAACTCGCGTCTCGTTCCATTTATTGATGCTCTGTCGTTCATTTCATGAACAGTTCAGACGACCCCTGGACGTCAATGTGGCCCCTGAGCCAAAAAAAAGTTTGCCCACCCTGTTCTAAGTGTGTTTGGACCTGACTGACGGACACAGAGGACGGACGTGTCTATCATCAGCTCAGTGTTTGTCCTGTCCACATCACAGGTTTCAGACCGTGTTCACGCCAATCCAGAGGAACCACTAGTTTAACTGGACTAAACAAGGAAAATTCACCCAAGGCTTTTTTGCTTATTTTAACCATAAAAGGGCCAAAATATTTCAATATCTGGAAGCTTTTTACAACTTCCTGCATGTTAAAATAGTATATTCACCATTTAAAATGCTGAAAAAATAAAAGTTTTTTTGTTAAATTTGAGCAGTGTCAAACTATTTAAAATAACATTTGTTTGAGGCCAAAAAATGGACGACAAAGACGCCGATTCGCCGGCTTCCTGCAACAGCGCGAGTGAAGTTACCGTAATTTACCACACGTTGGCTTTGACGTGCAACTTCTCAGCTTTCTTTATTTGTTGTTAATTTAGGTTAAATTGCCCCTTTCTTTTCTTGTCTGTCTGCCTTATTTCTCCACGTTACGTGCCACACCGTGGCGATGGTTAATGGGGGTCTACTTTTCTGTCTCCCCTCTCCATTAGTCCATTAGTCCATTAGTATTCAGGACGTGTTGCCTGCCCGCCTGCTGCCCGCCACTCATTCCCCAGACAGCGAATCAGCCGGCGTTGATTAATTTCAGCCTATTAGCACCCCTCGTTCTCCTCCCCCGGCTCCGCCCAGGTTAAATCCCCACACACGCATGCGTGCGCGCACGCTCGCAGGCGCGGGGAGGGGAGTGGGTGCGCGCGGGGGGGGGGTCGCTGCTGGGTGAGCATGGCAGAGGAGGCTACAGGAGCCAGTTGTTGTCAGAACGATATTAATGAGTGCACTGCTCTGGCCCTAAGAGTCTTCAAGTGAGGTGTGTGTGTGTGTGTGTGTGTGAGATATCATTTTGGATGCTAAGTTGTGTGTGTGGCCCTGGGTGTGTCTTTTGTGAGTCAGTGTGTGTGTGTGTGTGTGTGTGCCTAACATGACAACATATGTCTGTTCATATGTACATACTTTTAGAGACTGTTTTAAGTGTGTGTGTGTGTGTCTGTATGTGATATCCAGCAATGCCATGGCCTGGGGGACAAGGGTTGTGTGTGTGTGTGTGTGTGCTTGTGTGTGTGTGTGTGTGTGTGTGTGTGTGTTTGCACTCTGTGGAGGCCTGTCCTAGTTTCCTTCCCCTCACCAGGGAGCCGGAGGATCCAAGGACTGACGCACATCACCTGACAGCCGCCCCACTGCTCCACGGCCTTACGACGCATGTGTGTGTGTGTGTGTGTGTGTGACAGAGAGAGATTGAGTGTCTACATGTGTGTGTGTGTGTGTGTGTGTGTGTGTGTCAAAGGAGGTTGCGTGTGTAATAGAGATGTGAGAATGTGTTAGGAAATCCATCAGTTGAGTTGAGGCATCATGGTGTGTGTGTGCGCGTGCGTGCGTGTGCGGCACACAGCGGGCACAGTAAGAGTTTAAAGACTGTGTGTGTGTGTGTGTGTGTGTACTGTGTGGGATATAGTAAAGAAAATGGTGCCACGTGAATCTTGTGAGACAAACAGAGCGACTTAACCTCAATACGGACTGAGTCCATGTGGATTGAAAGCACCTGGTTAATGAATGAATGAATGACTGAATGAATGTCTTTATTTTTAATGAGTAAAAACACATAAGACAATAAACTGTAGTAATATATACACCCCAAGGCAGTACGAACATATAAAAATGCCTCTTTATCCATATACAGTACGTCTTTAAAAATGTTTGAAAGATTTGAAAGAACTCTAATTCAGATTAACACAATAATTTCAGGATAGTGGGATTGGGTTTCTCAACATTTTAGATTAGATTAGATAAATTCAGACTTTGTTACTCCCACATTGGGGGAAATTAAGACGTCGCAGTAGTTAGAAAGAGAATAGAATAGAGCACGATAGAATAAATTAGAACACCATTCTAGTGCAAAGTATGAAATACGATGTAGAAAAGACAAGCGTACGGTGTTTTGGGGCATGGGAAAGAAAGTAGAATTCCTTCAGTTTCAATAGGATCCTTCTGCACCTAGTGCCCTAATAAACCAATAGAAATTTTAATTTACATTACTGTATTTACACCGTCTTTTGTCATTTTATAATCTGATTATTGCGTATTCCTAGTGCCGTACTGTTTTCTTAATCTGGTTAATATCAGATTGAGTTTTTCTAAACATCACGTTAAATTCTAACTCAAGTCCACTCTTAGGTCAAAACTTTGTTTCTGTCTTTTTTTTTTTAAAGAAGGGTGAAGGGTCACGTCTGAAGAATCGTTAAAATATCCATAATCACATATTTTAAATCTCTCATGTGACCACGTCAGTCCATACCTTAGGAGAGGCTGATAGCATATTCATAGGCCCACAGGTCTATATGTAGGTGCACGCACACACACACACACACACACACACACACACACACGCAGGCCGGGGTGCTTTATTAAAAGTAACCATCATGAATATCTTATAGTCTGCTAATGCTATGTGAAACATTAGGATCTGAACGCATTAAAGTTTTAAAGGCACATTTGGATAAGGAGGAAGGAGGAGGCGGTGATGGTGGGAGGAGGAGGAGGACGATGACGGACAAAGAACAAAAGAAAGTGACGTGAGAAAGAAGTTTGTGCATTTTCTGCAGTTTTTTTGTCTCTTTAGCTTCAGACAACATTAAGTACGACTGTTCACACCTGGATTTTTGTGAAAATATAACAGCAGCAATAGATAAACACATCTATACTATGATGTTGGTGTGTTATTGTTTTTTGTAAAATCATATCTTTTCATAAATTATCGTATCTTATTGTATCTTTTCGTATCTGTTTGTATCTTTTCGTAAATTATCGTGTCTTTTCGTAATTTACCGTATCTTTTCGTAAATTATCGTATCTTTTCGTAAATTATCGTATCTTATCGTATCTTTTCATATCTGTTTGTATCTTTTCGTAAATTATCCTATCTTTTCATAAATTATCGTATCTGCTCGTATCTGTTTGTATCTTTTCGTAAATTATCGTATCTTTTCATAAATTATCGTATCTTTTCGTAAATTATCGTATCTTTTCGTAATTTACCGAATCTTTTCGTAAATTATCGTATGTTTTTGTATATTATCGTATCTTTTTGTATATTATCGTATCTTTTAGTAAATTATCGTATCTTTTCGTAAATTATCGTATTTTGTCGTATCTTTTCGTATCTGTTCATATCTTATAGTAAGTATCTTATTTTAAGATTAGTTGTCTTAAATTATCTTAGCTTATCTTAACTTGTCTTACCTTATCTTACCTTGTCTTAAATTACCTTACCTTAACTTATATTAACTTATTTTAAATTATCTTACCTTATTTTATTGTATCTTAAAGGGAGACAGCAGTAAAAGATGCAAATTAGAAACATTTCACGTACGAGTGAAGCAGGAGTGAAAAAAAACACAAACTATAAAATGTGTGTGTGTGGCTGAGTTTGACCCTCGCACTTCTCTCTGCGTTGGTTAATAATCGCTGATGTGAGATTTTGTGATTGAGTACGACTAGATTCTAGTTAAAGTCTCGTAGTTAATTCTGCTGACCTGTGAGTTTGGTCTCCTCCACGCTGAGGTCTCACCTGCCACCTCAAACAGCCCGTGTGTGTGCGTGTGTGTGTGTGTGTGTGCGCGCGCGTGTGTGTGTGTGTGCGTGTGCCGCGTCAGCATTGGTGTTCCACATAAGAGGGGTCGTGACCCTGCCACCCGGAGTACACTTGTCTTCATCTGACTGATCACATATTAACAGCCACCACACACACACACACTGTGTCTGAATGGGTCGTTGACCTCTGGTAAAGAGCGACTTGTTCTCCCAGTGCTTGAAAAGAGACCTCACCCAGTCCATTAATACAACATGCTTCAACTTCTCATCCGTCCTTTAGTCTCCTCCCGCCTGACAATTTCTGCTGAGTTTCATTTCATTGTTGCACTAAACTGCATGACTACAAAACATCACAGACACTTTCTGTCACCAAACAGAAAGTTTGACAACAGTTATTTGAAGTTATTACTGGCAAATATTTACATAAACATTCTTCAAAAGCATGTTTTTCATGTAGTACAGTACAGCAGTGACGACACCACACCGCGTTATGGTGAAGTAATGGAATATTTTTTAATATCTCTTTCAGGCGTTGCACTTTGTAGACGGTCCCTGCGTCCCCTCATTGTGTCCCTCAGATATACAGATATATATCTTCCCCGTGGTCAGATTTACCTCTTACTTCCAGCAAAAAGCAGAAATATGTCATAATTTTGTTGATTTGCAGACAGTTATATGATCGTTGCCCCGCGTGAAGCTCCTCCACCCCCTTACATCCGGGTTACGCGACCTTTGCGTCACGTAACTTACGCTTAGGGCTGCAACTAACAGTTATTTTCATAATCGATGAATCCGTCTATTGTTTTCGCCATTAATCCAGTAATCGCTTGGGTCCATAAAATGTCCGAAAATGTCGATCAGTGTTTCTCAAACCTAGAAGGACAGGACTGTGTTCTCAAAATGTCAAATTTTGTCCAAAAACTACGCAGAAAAACCGAAAGTAAATATTCACATTTAATTTTTCTTGAATTCCATAAAAAGCACTCAAACCAATTAATCGATTGCCAAAATGGTTGACAACTAATTTAGTCATCGATAGATAATAAATTAATCTAGTAATTGTTTCAGCTCTACCTAGATGGGAAAAATCTAAACTGGATGAAACAGGAAACGCTCCTTTTTTTCATTTTATTTTGAAAGTGAAATGAACAGTTTATCTGTTTTTTGTTATCTGTTTTTTTCATTTTATTTTGAAAGTGAAATGAACAGTTTATCTGTTTTTTTCATTTTATTTTGAAAGTGAAATGAACAGTTTATCTGTTTTTTCATTTTAAAGAAATAAACCACGTTGTGAGACGTTGGTGTTTGTTCACACACGGGCTTTTCTTGTGTCTGTGTCCGTCTGTGTTTAGTCCTCGGAATAGTGACGGCAGACTTTGCGTCGGGGGCGGTGCACTGGGCGGCCGACACCTGGGGATCCGTGGACATGCCGGTTATTGGAAAGGTGAGCAAACAAAAGCACAGATTGTCTCCTGGGTCACGTTTCCATATTCCGTGCTCTGCATTAACGCGTCAGTCTATCGTGTCAAACTCAGTCTCACATTCCATGTAAAGAAGTGATTTCTCAACCTTATTTGTGTTTTCTTGTCATGTTTGTGAGTGTGCTTGTACATGTGCGGCAGTTCAGCCCAGCTTCCTCTCAAATGACGTCAAAAACAGGATTATAGCTACCAGGCGCAACAATTTTGTGGGTCAGTGTCAATACCATCGTCTAATCATGCCAGCATCGAAGCGTGGAAGCAACCAGCTAATCATAAAATCAGCTAATCATAAAATAGCATTTCTCGTTGCCAGGGAAAGTTTGAAAATGTGTGCCCAGGTTTTGAGAGAAAGAGCTCGACAGTGATTGGACAATGTGGCAAAAAACTTCACTTCCACGGAAGCTCAGCTTCCCTGGGAGTCAATAGAGCAGTGGGAGGGGCGCGGATAATAATTAGGGGAATGGCGGATCCGGTTTTTGATTGACAACGTTGCAGAAACATACACAACAGTGACAGTCCTGTGTGGGTTTTTGTCGTTGTGTGTTATTTGCTAACGATATAGAGCATTTTCATTCGTACATATACATTTCCTTGTTCTAGTTGTTTGTTTGCAGAGTTTGTGTAAGGAGGTTTTCTTGTTTCAAAGACCAGTGCACTTCCTCAAATAATATCAAGCGAGTTTCTATGGTTACCGTCTTCTCTATTGTCTCTTTTGACTGTAACACAATGTTTCCAGTCTACAACGTGACTGTTTTGCTTCTGTTTTGGTGGTTCTTGTGTACGTCCGCTTTCACCACCATGGACATCAACAAATGACAAAATTGGTCTCACATGGACGATAGCTCAACCTCTGCGGACACGAAAACTACGTTCCAATGTGGAAATGGGCAACCTATGAAATTTATGTCACGCAGACCCAAACCAGACTATTTCTCATCCATTCACTACAACGTAGATTTTAATTTTCCCTTGACAATCCCCCAAACTTAATTTCGTGATAGTTCTACCACAGATTGTGTACAACGTGTTATGGGGGCTAAAGTTTCAGTCTTTGCTCAGCTGTTGTCAAGTACTTTTTCAAGCTTGTAACAGAAATTTCCTTTAATCTAGATTGTTTTTCATCCGTGAGATTATTCATCCTTCAGTGTTCCTGTAGATTTTACGGGCTTGTTGTCTCACACACCAAACCAGTGATTTTGACCAGTATCACATCAACGTGTTGGCTCATGGAGGCGAGTAATGTCTGCAGATGCTTGAAATTGTCCTTCCATGAACCTGCAGGGTCGGTCAAGTCCTTAGAATAACATTGTAATGACCCGGTGCGTCGGAGACAATAGAGATGATATTATACTGTAACACTGTCCCCCCTGTGGCCCCCCCCCCAGGCTGTGTCACCATGGCAGCATGGTGGAGGCACCTTATTCCCCCAAGCCTGTGGACTGTCGTAGTGACCTGGAAAGTAAATGTCACTGTCTCACAGAGGAATCTCCCCGTGGACGGCAATTGTCCACAGTCCCCAAGACACACACACACACACACAGAGTCGATGGCCTCTCCTTGAACCCTCACCATACAGTGCGACAACATATGTATGTGATTGTGTATGAAGATGGATGCACTCACACACACACACACACACACACACACACACGTAGTTCTTGCATTAAGACACATCACAGACACATTAATGCACATGCATCCAATTAGAGTAAAGGTTATTCTCATTTAAGCCAATTAAAAGCAGTGTGATCAGGTGCAGCGTGCAGATTGGTTCATGTGAACTTTGTTTTGATTAATGAGGTGAGCATTTACTTTATGTGTGTGTGTGTGTGTGTATACTGTATATTTTGTCCATTTATTCTGTGGATAAAATCATTTATTCATAATTTTGACACAATGTGAGACATAATTATAACATTTATTCTCAGTCCATATAAAAAGATGTTGTAATGCAGGTTAGGAGTTGATATATTTGTATTTATTAAAATGTTAATAAATACAATGAGATTCATTTATAAACATGTAGTATTTTCAGTATATGTACAGTGTGTACTATTATTCGCTTGATTAAAACCAGGTGATTAGTTACTATGACTTGTCATAATGTGCTAAAAAGATACCCACCAAGTATTGCTTTAATAAAAACTAGTATTTCTATACTCCAATGACCTAAAATACTTCATTTATGGTTCATCTTTTACCACAGGGTGGCAGCAGCAGCAAGTATTTAGAGAGTGGACTTCATGTGTTTAGCTCAACACGCTGAGAACCATGTATTACATTCACTAGCTTCCATGCGCTGGAGTTTAGAATATTCTAATATTTTGACCAATAATTTTTCCATTGAATATTGGAATAACATTTTTGATGGTAATGTGTACGCGGTACATTCGTAAATGACCTTGTTCGAAATGTATCTTACTTGAGCTAACTTCTGATGTGATTTATAACATCAGTAAAAAGGTTGTGCAGTTTTGTAAATTGTTTTTCTGGCGTGTTTTATGGCGTGTTTCCACTGCCTCGCCTCAACTCGCCGTGGCACGGTTAAGTTGTGTTTATGTGTTATTTGTGTTGGTCATGATAACAGTCAAATCAACAAATGATTTACCAGTCACTGGTTCTGAGTTAAGCTGGTAATTTCCTAATCCAAAGTTTCCCAAACTCTCTGTAAGGAGACCCACTCTTTAAACAATGTCCAAATCACAATATAATATATTACATAATGTAGCAACTAGTTTATATCTATGTACCCAATATGATTTTAAATAGGTAAATCAATCACTTTGTTGATGTTTAGGCAACTCTATTTAAAACACACACACATAAACCTGAACTCAATTTGTTTGGGGACCCCAAAAAAAATCCTCCGTCCCATCTGTGGGTCCCGACCCAGTGTTTTGGGAATCTCAATCACTAGTTTCAAATTGTGTTCCCGCAGTAGACAATTAAGCGCTTGATTTAGAGACATAGTAGACAGTTTTACTGGCTTCAGCTCTTCTTTAATAGGTGATGTCAGTTTTGTCAATGATGTTCCCATTTAGAGTGAAATGGACGACTGTGGCTTCATTTATGGAGGAATGACGATGATGACGGTTGAGTTGGAAAGACTCGACGCACTTTTGTGTTAATGTAACTCGCTGTTTTATTTTCCTACTGTAACAAAGTCACAGGTGTTTTGTTTTTTTTAGGCTTTTGTCATCACAGCTTTGGAGATAAATCCCAGCTCTGCCGCTCACTCAGACACTAATTGGCTCCAGATCCCCTCATCATCATCATCATCATCATCATCATCGACGGCCTGTTCAGTGTGATGAATTCTAATGCGTTCACGTCACTCTTCCTCGTCGACCGAGTGTTGATTAGGTCGTGTCTTTCACGTCTCGCAGGCTCAGGTTTCTTTACTTAAGAAACACATTACTGTACACGCGACTCGTGTGTGTGTGTGTGTGTGTGTGTGTGGAGTTTGCTGAAGGCACTGGTGTGGTTTGATGTTTATTTATGATGTGGAGTTTGTGTGTGTGTGTGTGTGTGGGGGGGGGTTGGTTTGTTACCGCACCAAAAGCACAGCGGCGTCGAATTTGCATGGTGTGTCGGACACCGTAGGAGACTTCTAATAAAGACTTAAACTGGGGAAAAAGAAGAATGCAAAACAGAGAGGGACGACAATGGGCCTGTGTGTGTGTGTGTGAGTCGTGTTTTTGTGTCTGTGTGGGTTTTTTGGAGAATAAAGCGGGGGCCCCCGTGCTCCTAGTTTAGCTTATTTTTGAATATCAAAGACGAGCGCGATGGCGAACACCTGAGGCTCGTAGTGGCTGCCGTTACAAAGCTGGACGACACGTTTGAAGCCAGTCGCGCTCTTAGTCGTCGTGTTTGTTCCGTCGTTTACTCGCCGTCTTTTGTACGTCCTGTGTGTGTGTATATGTATTTGTCGTTCTATAGACGACGAGCACACATCGTGACAAGAGGTCGTGAGAGTGTTAGAGCGTCAATAATGTTTTCTATAAGTGAACAGCTTTATATACTGTATCTATAATAAGACGCTGACTTTTTTACCTTGCATTATTAGGCTTTTATCTTAGTTAGTTAATTAAAAAGACTTTTGATCAGTGAAACCCTTAAAACTGCAACCGTCATGTGGAGGAGGAAGCAGTAGAAGATGGATGGATGAATGAATGAATGAATGAATGAATGAATGTAACGTTTTCCAGGTTTGGGACTTCATGTTAACACTTTGTAATCACTATTAAAAAAAGAGTATATTCAAAAACAAGAAATGGAATTTCTTTTAAACAAAATATTGAATATTCAGTCAATTAAACACAGTAATGTTTTACTTTAGAGCTTAATTGATTATTAATCGATTACTTTTTGATGATTGATTAATCAGTTGTTTCTCTGATTTTTCAGCTTTTTACGTGTGAATATCTTCTGGTTTCTTTGCTCCATATAACAAAGATAGCATTAATATTGAATGATTGTGTGGTTTGTGGACATTGTTTCGAGGTTTGGGAAACACATTAGGGCTGCAACTAACGATCGTTCGCTCGATTAGTCGAGTAGTTGTTTGGTCCAGAAAATGTTGAAGAATTCAATGATCCTGTTCTCGAATGTCTCGTCTTTGTCCACAAACCAAAATGATTTGGTTTTAATGGATTATTTGTGATATGGAGCAAAGAAACCAGAAAAAAATCACATTTGAGAAGCTGAAAAATCAGAAAACCTAATAATAAATAACCTCAAAGCGATGAATTGATTATAGCTGATGATTCGTTTAGTAATCGATTAATCGAGTAATTCCTTCAGCACTAAAACACATATTAACACATTTTCTGACATTTATGGGTCAACCAACCAATTATGATGTATTAGTAATCAAGGAAAAATGGACTTTATTTCAAGGATGTAAACATATTTTAAAAACAGCCAAACCTTAAAGTGTGTGTTGTAGTTTTCTCTGTAATATTAAGAACTCTTTGTCATCATCATCTTCAGTGTGGTTGAACTTTAATTGACTCAGCAAGGATTCAGCACATCCACTTTGAGGACAAAGTCCCGTTTTCAAAGCCTCAGTCCTTCTCACCTCGTGCCACTTTTCCCTCTTTGTGTTTACGTCGTTACTGGAAGTGTAACGTGTCTGTAATGAGGCAGTGATGAAGACTTCTTATTGTATTTGCAGAGGCAAAGCAAGAAGGTAGAAAGATTTTTTTGGCCGCCAGAAAGGAGTAAAGAGGATGAAAGAGATACCAACAATAAAAGTGAGATGAAAATACAGTACAAAAAAAAAAAGAAAAGGTCGGGAGGACATTAAAAAAAAAGTCAGTGCAGCCAGTGGGACGGCGCTGACTGCTGGGGCGACGGGCGATGTGAGCCGGTGATTAACGAATGTCGTCGCGAGGCGGGCCGTTAAACGGTGTGGGATTAGAGGGCACGCGGCGACCCCGGCGGCCCGCCGTGTCGCGGGGAGCACGGATGCCCGCCCTCCCCGCTCGGCACGACCTCCGCGGCTTAGCCGGCCTTTCATCTGGCTGAGGGCTGTGGCGGGAGGGGGAGGAGGAGGAGGAGGAAGGGGACGGTGGTGGCAGATTAGAGACGGAGAAAGGGTGGGGGGCGAAGAAGTTGGATAGTTTCAGTGTTTTGTAGCCACGGCACCTACCAGCCATGTTTGCAGATAGGTGTGTGTGTGTGTGTGTGTGTGTAATTGTCCGAAATGGGCACAATAATGAGTTTTCATGCTGATGTGTCCACTGCTACACACACACACACACACACACAAACTGTAGCAATGAAGATGCAAGCATTCCCTCTTTTTTTTCCTCCCTTTTTACCACAGAGGAGAAATAAATTACCTTTATCCTGTGTGTGTGTGTGTGTGTGTGCGTGCATTTCCTTTTGTCCTCTTTTGTTGCCGCAGATATTCAGATTCCGTCTTTCATTTGAGACCCCCATGTTCTCACAGACAGGTGTCTGCCTCCGCACAGTGCAAGAGGGGTTTGCAGCTGTGTGTGTGTGTGTGTGTGTGCCTGTGTGTGTGCGTGTGTGTGTTTGAAGCTCACATTTTTGGAGTTTGTGCGTCCGTGGGTCATTTATGTGTATGAATGTGTTTGTGTGAGACGACTGCTGTTCTGTGGTTTATTAGGATGCTGGATATGAGCTTTGGGGTTGTGCAGGATGCTGGGCACCCCTGAGTCCCTGTGTGTGTGTGTGTGTGTGTGTAAACAATGCTTTCCAGTGTCTGCCTTGTGTTCCTCTGATTTACAGTGAATGTAAATGAAGTAGAAAAGATGTACCGGTGACTTTCAGCCTGTGTTTTTGTACCAGCTTTTCTTCTGCTTAGGCAAAATATTCTACTTTCTACTTTCTAAATGTAATGTATTCTCCCTTGGGGGCCACACGGTGGGTGTAGTGGTTAGCACTCTTGCCTTGGTCGGAACAGGGGCCTTTCTGCATGGAGTTTGCGTGTTCTCTCCCCGTGTGTGCGTGGGTTTTCTCCGGGTTCTCCGGGTTCTCCGGGTTCCTCCCACACTCTAAATTGTCAGGTGAGATTGGCGTCAGTGTCCTCCCGCGACCCTCATGTGGAGGATAAAGCAGTAGAAGACGGATGGATGGATGAAATCATACATTTTGAGCGTTGTAGGACATTTGCTGAACAATTCATTGTTTTTAAATAAAAAATGTAAATAAGTTTGCATGTCAGAAACAGTCTTTAAGTTCTAAACCTTAATATCTGTCATGTTCTACATCTATAACACAGCTGTACTGATCACTATTCTAATTGTAGTTAAGTAGTTAAGCCTGTATTCAGTTACTACTCACTACTTAATAAGGGTTGCTGGTTCGAGTCTCCACCAGGTCAAGGGTTGATGAGGTACCCAACCCTCATTGCTCATTGTTAATTGGACACTATAAATTGAACCCATCTCGTTTACGCTTTACTTTTTAAATCGCCAGAAACAAAGCCACATTTTGTAAATCATGAACCCTTTTAGATTCATATTTGGGATAAAACACAGCACAATGTGGAGGCTATGAGATATATAAAGGTTTTCTGTCACAGTTCTCCTGACCACAATAACTGCGATTCATGATAGTATTGGGATTAGAGGTGAAAGTAATCGATTACTAAATGAATCGTCAACTATTTTGATCATTAATGACTCGGTTTGAAGCTTTTTTTCAGGATTAAAACAAAGATTTCTGATTGTTTCAGCTTCTTAAATGTGAATATTTTCTTGGTGTCTTTGCTCCACATAACAAAGAATCATTAAACACTCCATCGTTTTGGTTATAATCGAGAAAATAATCGACAGATTCATCGATTATGAAAATAATAACATGAATGAATGATTGTGAAACATCGCTGGTGGGATACAGATTTATTGTGTGTGGGAAAATAATGAATTTGATAAGATTCTATTAAGTCGTGAGCAGAAGATTGTAGCTCCCCTGTGGTGGCACATATAAATCACAAGGACTGTATGTTGGTGAGTTAGGCAGGATTTTTGAGTCGTCATCTCTTCTTTCACTGAAACCAGGATGTGGAAAAATGCTAATTTGATTTAAAAGAGCTGTTCCCTTTTTTCCTCTCTCGCTCTCTCTCTCTCTCTCTCCCCCTCTCCCTCCCTCTCTTTCCGTGCAGGCATTTATTCGTATGTTCCGCGATCACCACGACTTCATTGAAACCAACGGAGACAACTGCATGATCTCCGTTGGCTCACATGGCCGTCAAGTTCCTCACAAACACACCAGGTACACACACACACACACACACACACACACACACACACACACACACACACACACACACACAGTGCTCCTGTATCCTGTGTGAAACATATTTTCTCACCTGTGAGTGAGAAACCGGGTGGGGGTGAGAGTGGGAGTGGGGGTGAGTGACGCTCTCCCCATCTGCCAACAAAGGAGTGGGAGTTGTTGTCAGTGTATGGTAACGCGTGACCCCCGCACTGGTTTTCCCTAAACCATGATCATTATTTATTGGACAAAAGATGCATTCAATGACAACCATATTTATTAGTCAGAGTTTCTGTGTAGATTCTCATTGGTGCAGGTCCTAGTTCTCCGGAAGTCATCAAATCAGCAGGAAATGGACTTTCTTGAAGACAACAGTTGTTACTGCAGTAACAGTGAGCACTGGCCACATTTTACAGAGCTTAAATTCCAGGACTTCATCACAGACTTAACTTTCCCCATACAACAAAGAAGTTGTGAATTGTGAATCATCTCCAGGTTTGACCAAACGATTACTCGATTAATCGTGAAAGTAATCGACAGATTAATCAATTATGAGAATAATCGTTAGTTACAAAAGGTCTTTTGTCAAATGTTTTTAAGAAATGGACAACTCCAGATGCTGCTGATTGAATAAGTTTTGGATTAATTAGGGAGGGGTTTGAGTTCAGTGACATCTGTGGGCAGTCACTGCTCTGATAACTTCTGATAAGTATCAAGAAGAAGCATGTCTTTAGAGCTCATACAATAACCATTATGTGTATCAGTGTTGGTCTAAAATCCAGTCCTGTCTGTGAACCCTGATGTGACATAAATGGTGCCCAAGGTCTTGAGTGACGGTCTGATTGGAGTGATTGTTTTTACAGTCCAAAATGTACAGAGTTTGATGCTAAATGAAGGCTACATATGTTTTCCAACACGCTATATTCTGCTAAATTCTCCACACTGCACCTTTAAAACCCGTCTTTCCTTCTGAAACCTGTCTTTGGTATCTGGGGATCGTGTTGTTGTGTCAGCGTTGATCCGAGTTGACAGCTGACAAACAGGCTCTGTCTCCACGTGGACTCACACCGCGCGCAGCCTTTCTTTAAATAATTAAAGGCAGTAAAACGGTTAATAACGTCCGTCACGTGGACGTAGATGACGGTGAGTCTGCCGTCGCTTTGTTTTGAAACCGCGACCTCTCGACCCCCGGCCCGAGACGTCGCCTCTCCCCCGCTTTCACTCTCCGTGTCCGTCTCTGTGTGGTCACCGCGAGACGCCCGCGAGACGCTTTGACACGACACGGTTTAGATGTCACCGTAAGCGCGACATGACCCCGTGCCACCGCCGCTCTCCGCTCAGCGCGCTCTCACCTTCTGTCTCAAACCGTTAGCGGTGACCTCTTAAGGTGTGTGTGTGTGTGTGTGACATGACAGGTGTGGATGTCTCTGCACCTCACCGCGTCTCACCGCGTCTCCGTCTCGTGATCTCTTGACTTCCCGCAGTGTGTGACATGACAGGTGTGGATGTCACCTACAAGTGGACCTTGTAATCTTTCCTTCCCTCGCTCTGCTCCCTTGTTCTCCGGTCCCTCCCGTTGACAACCAGCTGACCTTTGAATGTTTGGTTCCACTTGTCTTTCGTCCGTCACAGATTTGTCTCCTGTCTCAGTCTGGGAAGTTTGTTGATTTAGTTTGAGGACGACTCAATAACGCTTTGCTGAAACGATACGGATATCTGCGGTCCAGTACTCTTTTAAACCACTTCATCTGCACCGACAACAATCTTTTTATTTCACATTCTTAAAGAAATGTTTATGCAAACGTGGCATTGTTTCAAGAAGCGCTCGCACATAAAGTTTGTGCGAAAAGAAGAAAAAAACGAGAATGCTGGTTCCATGTGGATAAAAAGCCGATAAGACTCAGTCTGGGACAGGGGTCTCAAACTCAAATCACCCTGGGGCCACTCAGGGGCCACTCAAGTCCAATGGTGTGTGGAAAAAAACAAACCTGTTCAGCAGGGGTGGGTGATATAATATGGATAAGCGGAATCATTAAGCAGACATGCTAACGGTTCCCAGGAATCGATTGACTGTGCACCGGTTCTCGATTCCCATCCCTAATCATGATATAGCAATAACAATATTTATTTCAGAATTTCAAAATAAAAGTGTTTGTTTTGATATGGAGTGATATTTCGAATAAAATAATAATTTATATAATGGTAGATTAATCTATAAATATCAAAAACGGACAAACAGAAATTGATTTGGGGGGGACCACAAGTGGCAGGTGGGCCGTACATTTGAGACCCCTTCTCTGGGGTAACGGAAAACAACTAGTCATACAATTAGTTGATTATACATGTAGTTAAATTACTTTAAATTATTATATTTATTTTGCATCATAAAATATGTTGTTTTTTTATTGTTAATATTGTTCCATATTAAAACAAGCACTTATATTTTGAAATGATCTAATCCAACTTTATTTGTAAAGCACTTTAAAACAAACACACTGGACCAAAGTGCTGCGCAGAATAATGGATAAAAGACAGAAGAAGCATTAGAGTATAAAAAAAACAGTTCATTTGAGTTTGAGACCCCTGGTCTAAAATAAATGAAAGAATCCAACTCTGATTGTTATTATTTGAAAAAATTATGACTTTTTTCATTTATTCTCTTGATTTCAATTCAGTTTTATGGATCGAGTGATCAGTTATTTAGTGATTAACAAAAATAACACGTTAACCACCCTTTACTGCTCATAAAAGAGTGGACTTATATATCTAAGAGACAACTTTCACATCTGTAGGTGAAAATGAACAAACAAAAGCACACGTCACAGACGAGTTGTTTACATATAAAGGGTCATAGTGAGACTGTAGCATCAGTACACGATCAACAGAGACTGAGCGCAGTTATTATACATTCTCTGCTCGTCGTCCTTCTAATCTGCTCTCTCCTCCTCGCCGGTCTTCACCCTCTCCCTCGGCCTCTCCGTCTCTCAGAGGCTCCTTCCAGCATCCTCTCTGTGGGAGCGCTCTGCCTCCGCGCTGAACCTCTTCATTACACTGGACACTTACTCGTAAATGATTCCATTAACTGTACTTTTTTAATTTGATTTTGGTACTTTGGTGCTCGTTTGCCCGTCTCAGAGGCCCTGGCAGGCGGCGTGTCCGTGGCACTGCTACGTCTTCGCCCTGGCCGTCTCCGTGACGCTGACCAACCAGTTCCACATGTGGAGCCACTCGTACTTCGGGCTCCCGCGCTGGGTCACGCTGCTCCAGGACTGGCACCTGGTGTTGCCACGGAAACACCACCGCATCCACCACGTCTCGCCGCACAAGACGTGCTACTGCGTCACCACAGGTGAGGGACGCGACTGAGAGGGAGCATTTGTGTTTATACAGTGTCAGAGCAGAGATGTCAGCGGTGTCTCAAAAACTGTTCTGTTTGATTTCTTTGTTTCATGAAGTGAAAGAACCTAGAAAATGTTCACATTTAAGAAGCTGAAAAATCTGAACACTTGTTTTGATTCCTTAAAAACACTCGGACCGATTAATCGATTGTCAAAATAGTTGACGATTAATTTAATAATTGATTAATGGAGTGATTGTTTCAGCCCCAGTCCTATATATATATATATATATATACATATATATATATATATATATATATATATATATATATATATATATATATATATATATATATATATATATACATAAGTTACACACAGCACCTTAACACAATAAAAGTGTTGTTTTCCGTGTTCATCCATGACACAACTGTAGGGCTGCAACGATTATTCGATGAATCATTTACTAAATGAATCATCAGTTATTTTGATGACTCAGTTTTTGATTTTACAGCTTCCTAAATGTGATTTTCTTTTTTGGTTTCTTTGCTCATTTGTGGTTTGTTGAGGTTTTGGTAAACGCTGATCGACACTTTCTGACATTTTATGGAGCAAACAAGTGCTCGATTAACCGAGAACATCAATTACACACGAGTGGTTGGTTTCAGCTCGACTGAATGGTTGTGACGTCACTTTTTAAACACTATCTCGATGATTCGCATTAATATTTATTTATGATCCGCCCACACCTGAACTCCATCTCCATCGAAGTCTTTTCAGTGGATTCAAAATATAAAATGGCGGCCGCCTCTGTGTGTGTGTGTGTCTGTCAGCGTCCTTTATAAATAACTAACTAAGACAACGATGCGTTTGCATGTGTGTTTGTCTTTGGAGACGCGAGGCCTCTGTAACACATCCAGTATTCTGGTGTGCATCTGGGTGAGAGGGAGGAGAGGGAGGAGAGGGAGGAGAGGGGAGGCTGGATACACAGGGGGGATCGGGCTTGTACGTCACCCTGCGCCCCAGCGGACGACAGATGTGTGGGTGAGCGAGTTGAGGGGGTTGGTAAAGTGTGTGTGTGTGTTTGTACATCTGCATACTCGAGCATCTGTGTGTGTGTGTGTGTACTCGTCTCTTTGACCTCCCCTTCAGTCTCTAACCTGTGTGTGTATGTGTGGTGGGAGGGAACGAGGTGGGGTGGGTGGGCACAGGGGACAGTGACGGCCCCGCGCTCCCCCAGCCTGGCTGCCTGGGCCGGGTTTCGGATTCCACTGGGGCTCGCCTCGCTGCCTTTGTGTTCGCCACCGGCTGACAATCCCCATGTATATTTAATGCTAACCTGCTGTCTGTTCTAACAAATAGGACTTCACAGGCTGGGGGGGATGGAGGAGGATGGGGGGGGTGGGTTAGAAACAGGGATTTGGGAGAAAACAAAAGAAGGGAGAAGGATGTGGGAGAAGTGGAGCGAGAGAGAAATGGAACCTCTGGATTGTGTACGTCTTCCAGCAGGGACGAGGTCAGCGAAGACACACACACACACTTACAGCATCATGTGTGGTTGTGTTTGTGTGTTATGCATGTGAATGCTTGTGTATTTGAAGTGAAATAACTCCCGGGCCACTCACTCACTGTCTACCGCTTTGTCCTCTACACGAGGGCCGAGGGATCCCGGTCCCAGCTGACAGAGGGCGAGAGGACGCCCTGGACAGGTCGCCAGTCCATCACAGGGCAAACACACCGAGGCTCGTTCACACCTGCCGGCAATTTAGAGTGTCCAATTAACCTCTGCATGTTTTTGAGGTGTGGGAAAAAAACTGGAGAAAACCCATGTGAACTCCACAAAGAGCCCTCTGTTGTAGTCCAGACGGACAAGACCTTAACCCTCGTTCACCTCCTGACATCAGTTCTTAACGGCCATCACTCGACATTCTGACTTTTCATCCGCGTTGTTTATCGTTAGTAGAACTTTTCGGAGTTCAGTGTAGAGAATCGACTTCCCGTTTACAGCGGCACGAGCATGTCCAGTGATCCGGACTGGTTACGTTGTGATACGTGTTATTAGATGTGTTAGTTTGGACGCAGATTACTTCTCATGTGGAGCTTAAAAAAAAAACAAAAGCTTGTCCGGATGCAAATGAGACAGAACTGATGCTTTTAGGTTCAAGCTCAAGATCAAAAGTTGTTGGTAAATGAAGACGTCAAAGCAAGAGGTAATGAAATGGTATGGATGGTATCGCTTGGATTCCTTCGATACCAATACTCATATTGATACTGCTTATTGATACCAGTTCTTAACGATACTCTTGGTAGTTCTGCCCTCTTTAGTTTGGTCGCGAGTGACATTCTCGACTTGTTGCCTGGCATGTTCAACTTCCCAAAGGTCACAAAATAATCCAATCAGTAGAGGTCAATGCATCTGTAATTAGTAAATTCATGTGTGTCCCCTTTCTTGAACAATGGCACTACTTTGGCCACTTTGATTTTGGTGGGAAATGTCCCAGTTTGAAATGACAGGTTGCAGATGTGTGTTGGAGGCGAAACGATTTCAACTATAACTCTCTTGGTTAGCTTCATGTCGAGGTCATCAACATCCGTGGATGTTTTTGCTCCGCATTTGTTGACCAGGTGTCTAATCTGTCTGTCCTTCACTGGGGTTTGTGTCTCTGGCCCCAGTGAAGGAGTGAGTCAGGGATGATTTCCTTGTTATCTTCATTCGTGTTGTTGTCCTTGAAGTATAGAGGATAGCTAGGTTTTGTGTTTTTGTTTTTCATCACATCGTTTAGAATGTCCCATAGTTTTTTATAGTATAGCTCATGTTTTCTGCTAGCAGATTACTGTCGTATTCTTTCTTGCAAAGATTCAGGATGCTGTTTAGTTTGTTCCTGTATCGTTTATATCTCGTCTCTGACTGTTCCGTCCTTAATCTCATGTACTGTCTGTACAGGGTGTTTTTCTTCTTGCAGGCGTTTATCAACGTTTTTGTTAACCATGGTTTCCCTTCCTTATTCTGATTTGTGTGTCTATTATACAGTGTGTTAAATACTTGCAAAAATGAATCATAAACACCATTTACATCAGTTTCTTTGTAGACCTGGTTCCAAGATTCAAGAGATTCAAGATTCAAAGTGTTTATTGTCATATGCACAGTAAAGAAACACGTTTCCCTGTACAATGAAATTCTTACTTTGCTGTCCACTCAAAAACACCAGCATAAAGTAAAAAAGAGATGCTTTTGTAAAAAAAGTATAAATATACATAAGAAAAATATAAATATTACAAAGAAACTAAACTGTCCTGCCTCATTAGTTCATTTCTCAGTGTAAGCATCCCCTTTTCGGTCCTGACCCGTTCTATATATATTTCTGTTGGGTGTCTGTGTCACAGTGTGCTTCCAGTCATAGATAGCAAAGATTGGCAGGTGGTCACTTATGTCATTTATCAGCAGTCGTCTTGTTATGCCTGTCCCTATTATATTTGTGACCGTATTATCAATTAGGGTCGCACTGTGTGTCGTGAACCTGCTTGGACGTGTAATGAGGGGTTGTAGGCCCATCGTATACATCATATTAGTGAAGTCATCAATCCTCGTATTTCGTTTCGCGTTGAGTAAGTCAATGTTCACATCGCCACAGATAAAAACCCTCCTTAGACTAGTCCCCGAGAACGTCCTTCCCACACATTCATTGAAATCCTCTATCCTGGAGTCTGGTGCTCTATAAACACAGTTTAGCACTATATTTCTGCCTTTCGTCACACAGATATCAATTGTCACACATTCCACTACATGTTCAACAGCTTCAGACATATTATGTAGAATAGAATAGAATAGAATAGAATAGAAAATACTTTATTAATCCCTTGCGGGAAATTCTTTCGTCACAGCGCTCCAGTGTACAAAGGTAACGAATGTAACAGCAATTTTTTTGGAAATTACAAAATTACAAACTATAGGAAGAAGTAGGAGTAAACATAAGATTAAAATTACAAAATTAAAGAATACTATTAAAATAAGAATAAATTTACAGAGTTAAAAATACTATTAAAATAAGAATAAATATACAGAGTTACAACATTTCCAGAATATACTTCACAACTTGTACTTCCCCCTCCCCCCATATTAACAATATATACAGAGGAAGTATAAGCCTATTTATCATATAGAGGAATTGTACAGCTTAATGGCCACAGGCAGGAATGATTTCCTGTGGCGTTCTGTGGTGCAGCGTGGTAGAATAAGTCTCTTGCTGAATGTGCTTCTGTGGCTGGTCAGCACATCATGTAGAGGATGGAGGGAGTTGGCCAGTATGGACCTAATCCTGGACAACATCCTTCTCTCTGACACTGCTGTCAGGGAGTCAATCTCCTCTCCAACAACATGGCTGGCTTTGCGGATGAGTTTGTTAAGTCTGTTGGCGTCCCGCACCTTCAGTCTGCTGCCCCAGCACGCCACAGCGTAGAGAATGGCACTGGCCACCACAGACTCGTAAAACATCCGCAGCATTTTCCGGCAGATGTTGAAGGACCTCAGCCGCCTCAGAAAATAGAGACGGCTTTGACCCTTCCTGTAGAGTGCGTCTGTGTTTTTAGTCCAGTCCAGTTTATTGTCCAAGTACACCCCTAAGTACTTGTAATCCTCAACTATGTCCACGTTAACCCCACGGATGGAGATAGGGGTCACTGGAGCCCTGGTCCTCCTCAGGTCCACCACCAGTTCTTTAGTTTTTGTCACGTTGAGCTGCAGATGGTTCTGCTCACACCACGTGACAAAGTTGTCCACCACACCCCTGTACTCAGTCTCCTCACCCTTACTGATAAGTCCAACTACTGCAGAGTCGTCAGAAAACTTCTGAAGATGGCAGGTCTCTGTGCAGCAGCTGAAGTTCGTGGTGTACAGGGTGAAGAGGAAGGGAGAGAGGACCGTCCCCTGTGGTGCCCCGGTGTTGCTGATCAGTCTGTCTGATGTGCAGTGCTGCAGGCGCACATACTGTGGTCTGCCAGTCAGGTAATCCACAATCCAGGACACAAGGGGGGGCTCCACCCGCATAGCTGTCAGTTTCTCACTCAGTAGAGCTGGCCTGATGGTGTTGAATGCACTGGAGAAGTCAAAAAACATGACTCTTACAGTGCTCGCCGGCTTGTCCAGGTGAGCGTAGACACGGTCTAGCAGGTAGATGATGGCATCCTCAACTCCTAGTCGGGGCTGGTAGGCGAACTGGAGGGGGTCTAGCAGTGGTCTCACCATGGGCCGGAGCTGATCCAGGATGAGTCTCTCCAGGGTCTTCATTATGTGTGACGTCAGTGCCACCGGTCTGTAGTCCTTGGATCCGCTGGGGCGTGGTATCTTGGGCACAGGAACGATGCATGACGTCTTCCACAGCACGGGGACCCTGTGAAGACTCAGACTCAGGCTGAAGATGTGTTGTAGCACACCACATAGCTGGAGGGAACAAGCTTTCAGAACCCTGGGGCTCACACCGTCAGGTCCTGCAGACTTGCCTGCATGGAGTCTCTTCAGCTGCCTCATGATTTGGTCAGCAGTGATGTGGAGTGAGGGGGTGACCTGTGGGGGAGGGGTAGGGGTGTTGTCTTGGAGAGTGTTGTCACTTTGGGAGCCAGGGGAGGAGGAGGTGTGTGGGGGGCCATCACTGGGGGAAGAGTGGCTGTAGGAGGGGGGAGGGAGAGAGAGTGGAGTGGGCGCTAACTGCAGGCATGCAGGAGAGGAGCCCATGGGAGGATGAGCCGGGGTCACCGAGTCAAATCTGTTAAAAAACAGATTCATCGCGTTTGCACAGTCCATGCTGCCCCCAACTCCTCTATTGCTGGTTGGTCTGAAGCCAGTGATGGTTCTCATTCCACTCCAGACCTCCCTCATGTTGTTCTGCTGGAGCTTCCACTCCAGCTTCCTCCTATACTTCTGTTTGGCCTCCTTGATCTTCACCTTCAGCTCCTTCTGGATTGTTCGCACCTCCTCTCTGTTGCCAGCTGTGAAAGCCCTCTTCTTCTCATTGAGGATGGTTTTGACTTCCTTTGTTACCCACGGTTTGTTATTTGGGTAACAAAGGACAGTCTCCGGTGGGACGATGGTGTCAACACAGAAGTTGATATAGTCCGTCACACACACTGTGAGCCCATCAATGTCCTCTCCATGCGGCTCACAGAGCGTCTGCCAGTCTGTCACTTCAAAGCATCCCCGCAGTGTCTCATAGGCCTCATCAGACCATCTCCTCACGATCTTTGTGGTTACAGGCTGGCTCTTCACCACCGGCACATAACAGGGTTTGAGGTGAATCAGGTTGTGATCTGACCTGCCAAGTGGGGGGAGAGGAGAGGAGCTGTATGCCTCCTTAGCATTAGCATACAGCAAGTCAATGGTTCTCTCCTCTCTGGTGGGACAGCTCACATACTGTGTGAATGTGGGGAGTGTAGTGTCCATGGTGATATGATTAAAGTCACCCGAGATAGCAATGAATGCACTTGGGTGCTGAGTCTGTAGCTGGGCTATGGCAGAGTGAATAGAGTCATTTGCCGACGTCGGGTTTGCAGAGGGGGGGACATAAACAGCCACCATGATTACCTGTGAAAACTCCCTGGGCAGATAATAAGGTCGAAGTCCAACAGCACAAAGTTCCATGTTCGGGTCACAGATGATCTCCTTGATGGTGATGTGAGCGGGGTTGCACCATCGGTTGTTTACCAGCACAGCGACACCCCCACCTTTGCGCTTGCCGCTCTTGGCGCAGTCTCTGTCGGCCCGTACGGTGTGGAAGCCCGCGATGGAGACGTTGTCATCAGGAATATCCTGGTGCAGCCATGTCTCTGTAAAACACATTATGCTGCATTCCCGATACTCCTTCTGGCTCCGGGCTAGCGCTATCAGCTCGTCCATCTTGTTGCCCAGGGACCTCACGTTCCCCATGATGAGAGAGGGGAGACACGTCTTAAATCTCCGCTTTTCTAACCTCCGCTGTCTCAACCCGTCGTTTTTCTTCTGTTTCAATCCTCCTCTGCGTCCCCGATGCGTTTTTCTCCGTAGCTCCGCTGGAACCTCTGCCGGTCTGTCCGCTGGGCCAGCCGGCTTCAGGTCGATCAGCTGTTCTCTGGAGTAAACAATCTGATCGGCTTGGACTCGTTGTGCTGCGATGCCGGTTTGTAGCAGTATCACAGCGAGCAAAAAGGCAATAATATTAACAACCAGCATAATTAAATAGAGGGTTTTAAATAAAATAAAATAGTTTAAAAGTAAAGAAGTTTAACAAGAGAAAAAACGAATAAAATACGAAAGAATAGGAAAGTTACACGGAGCGACTACAACAGGCTGCACGCGTGGATCCTCAAGATACACTCAACCATCCTCTCTGATCGGAATGGCCCTGCATCAACGCCAGTTTGGAGGACCTTCAGTGAGGCTGCAGCCTTATTGACCACAATCTGGGGCACACCATTGTCCACTGTGTTTATGTATATGGTCATCATCTGGGGTTTGCGTGTTTCGTACACAGTGTCTGGAAAGACATAAAAATCTGTATGCGTGCCATCTGTGACAGTGAAGGAGAAGCTGTCTTCGTTTGTCTCAGTGCCATCGTGCTTGTAGCTAATACGGTTCTCATTTAGATCTTGCTTGGTGAAGGTTGTGATTGGTTGGGTATTGTTGAAAAGGAGCTGCCCGTGCACTGGCACCTGGGTTACTATGAAACGCAACAGGTTGTCTGGTGTGTCCCGATCCTCAGCTGTCAACTCAAAAGGCGTGATGAGTTTCGTTTCTCCCTCTTCAACAACTAGCCTGTTTATAGTCAGGACAGGTTTCTTATTATCCACATCAGTGATGGACACTCTAAATGTCCGGAAGACAGGATTGTAACCGTCTGTTACCTCAAATTCAAAACTGTCCATTTTCATTTCATCATCAGAGGTGTGGATGTAATAGACCTTGTTGCCAGCAAGCTGCAGTTGGGTGAAGGTGGAGATGGGAACACCAGGGTGGTCAGTGTTCTCTAAGTGGCCTCTGCTCGGTGCTCTTGTGATGCTAAAGCTGAGGAATTCATCAGGACTGTTGATGTCTGTAGTGCTTAGGAGGTCAGTGGTAAGAGTGACTTTTCCACCTTCCCTGAGAGTCACACCTTTGTTGATTACATCTGGGAAGACCATGTCAATGCTTCCAATGTTAATGTAAAAGTAACGGTCAATGAGGGGATTGATGCCATCTGTGACATCAAATTTCAGCAGGTCACGGATTCCTTCCTGGCCTGTGTGTACATACTGAATGAGCTGTTTGTCAATTTCGTCCTGTGTGAAATTCATTCCCCGGGTGATGTTACCTAAAACATCTCCAAATTTGTTGATTCGCTGGAGGTAACCCTGGCCTGGGCCATACTGCACAATGTATGTTAGCTCTTTGTCTTCAGAGTCTAGATCTGTGGCTTTTAAAACCCTGTTGCTGATTACTTTTGTCTCTCCAATTTCCACATCAAGGCCATCGTTTATAGCCATCCTTGGTGTCTCATCATCAACGGGAATAACCATGATAAGAACCTTTTTTTCCACTTTATTTTTCCCATCTGAAAGTCTGATTACAAAGCTGTCTTCTTTGGTCTCAGAGTCATCATGTTCATAGACAATGTTGGACGCCTCTTTGATTTGTTCCAAGTCAAATGTATCTACAGGGACGGTGCCGGTGCTAAGCTGCTGAACTATTGTACCATGCTGGGGTTTTTTGATGATCTCAAAGTGCAGCTCATCCCCAGGGATGTCAGCATCAGCCCCATTGAGAATTGGTGTATCAATTACCAGACTCATGCCTTCCATTACCACAAACTCACGAATAAATATTTCAGGCTTCTCATCATTGGCTGGAATGATGACTATAGGGAAGAAATGACGATCAGAGAAGTTTATACCATCTGAACAACGGAAGGTGAAACGATCTTCCACTGGTTCGACACCTTTGTGGATGCTTTGGACATAGTAGATGTGACCAAGGGCAATATCTTTAATGCTGAAGGCAGTGATCGCTATCCCTGCCCTGGATTTCTCAGAGCCTGCAGCTGGAGAGATGTTTTCCACATAACCAGATGTTGGTTGGACAATGATGGTGCAGAGGATATCCTCGTTGTCTGTGTCAATATCTTCGGCTTGGATGTGTTCCAGGGTGATGACATTTTTCTCTCCCTCCACAACAACAAACTGCTCTCCAACACTGACTATAGGTGAAATACTGTCAACAGGAAGGATGGTGACGTGAATTGTCACACCCTGGACCTTGTTGCCCCCAACGACCCACTGATCCGACATATCAGACAGAGTAAGGTTGAAAGAATCATACTCTTTGAATGGACCAATTTCACCGGATGTGTGAGCGTAAACCACTGCACCGTTAATGATGTCTTCCTGAGTGAATCTCTCTGCAGGTGCACCATTAACCAGTATTTCACCAAGTCTGGGAGGTTCTTCTACAATGAAGGTGAGGATGAGGTCATCCGTGTCTTCATCACGGCCCTGAATGACATTGGTTGTAATCTCTGTGGCTCCATTTTCTAGTACATCTATGGAGGCACCAAGCAGGCCGGCTGGGAGCATGATTGTAGGGGTCTCGTCATCAACAGGCTCGATGGTGACCTTCATGGAAATGGGTACCTCATGGTATCCATCACTCACATCAATCTTGATAACATCACTAAGGGATTCTTCTCCACTATGGATGTAGGCTAGTCGGCCACTTGCAATGTCTTCAAGCACAAACGTTTCCCTGTTTGACATGTCAATCCCCAAATACTGCAGCTGCCCATAACGAGGAATCTGGGTCACTGTGAAGAGGATATTTTCTTCATCTGTATCGGTGTCAGTGGCATGTAGCTCCTTCCTTGTAATGATATATGAGCTTCTTTCCATCACAGTGAACCCTGTGTTGGTGATAACTGGTGGTTTATTGTCGACTGGCTGTAGGAAAATGGTGAATAGTCCGTCTGCTGTGTTTCCAGCTGTGTCCTCCACAATGAATGTGAACTGAGCTACTTTTGGAGTGATGCCCAGCTCCTGGTCTGGAGGCTTGTAAGCTACTTTATGGTGATTAACCTGTGCCTGTGTGAACTCTGTAATTACAGTGTCAGGGCTGTCAGTCAGTACAATTTCACCTAAGGGCCCTGGATTGTTCTCATCAGTATCAGTTGGGGCCTTAGTGATGGTATACTTGATATCCCTGTCATCTGAATCTAAGTCACTATAACACAGGAATTTCTTCTTGAAGTGTGTCAGCTCGTACTCCTGAACTGTCATGTGAAGGGTGGTGCCTGGGAAAAGTTCTGGGGTAAGGTCATCGACAGGGTGGATTTTGATGGTGAACATGTGCTCGCCTGACTGATTGGGAGGATCATTATCATCTTGGACCCGGAACACAAAGTGATCAATCACAGTGGTGGTGCTGTGGGGTCCGATATGATGATAGAACAACTTTCCATCAAGAATATCCTGCTGAAACCACTCAGTCACCACCTGCTCAAACATCTCATCTGTTTCACTGAACTTCCAGAGAGACGGATCAGATGGAGGCTCAACCTGCCTTAACAGCAGCTCCCCAACAGTTGAGTAGGGCGCCTCTAAAATAAATTTTATGGTGGAATCCTCTGAATCAATATCTGTTGCACTCAGGATGAAAGGTGAGATCTGCATGACTTCATTCTTAAAGAGCACAAGACCGGTGTTAGCATTGATAATAGGGGGTTCGTCATCAGTGGGAGCAATGGTGATAGGGAACAAAAACTCCACTTCATTACTGCCATCAGTCATTCTAAAAATAATGTTGTCGCTGTAGGTATCACTGCCGTCATGCTGGTACACTACAATCCCAGCGTCTAGATCGGCAGGTGAAAAGAATTTCCTACGCGTTCCAAGCACAGTCAAGTCTCCATGCTTTAAACCATCAACAACAGTTATTCTCACATCTTCTAAGTTATCCTCATCACTAATCTCTAAATTCTGGGAGCTGGAAAGTGGTCGAGACTGCCCCTCAAACAATAGCTGCCCTGTATTTTTGGTTGCCACAGGAGCCAAGGTATTCATAGGCTTTACCATAATCATAAAAGCGAATGTTTCGGACACAGCACCATCAGTGTCAACAATTTCAAACTCTAGCTGGAAAATCCTTTCTACTCCTGAGTCATCTGAGGGAGGTTTATAAGCAATCTTAAGATCTTTGATATCTCTCTGATAGAAGGAGGTGATAGGCAGGTTCTGATCATCTGTGCTAAAGATATAACCCTGCTCAGGGCTCAGTGGTGAAGTAATATTAAAGATTAAATCATCTGGATCGGATTCAACATCTTCAGCAGCCAACATGTCGTTTGTAATAGCTGTCATCACAAACTGATCAACCTCCATCATCATCATTGCTACAAAGCTGGGTTTAGGAGCTGTGTTTTCGGCACCCTCTCTGATCCTAACCATCATTTGGAAATGCTCTTGCATGATAGTGTTGCCGTCATTATCCTGCAGCTCCACCATCATTGGGATATAGTCTCTGTTGGGCGATTTTGTTTCAGCTGTGTGCTTGTAGCGGATGCCCTGTTTCACAAACTCATCACAGTCAATCATATTACCGCTGGCAGGGTTATTCAAAAGAGTGCCATACCTGGGAAGACCTCCAGCACCAACCAGAGTGGTGATTTTGCACTGTGTGACACCATCTTCAAAGGAAAACTCCAGACCCTTTTTGTCAATAGGGTTGCTGTCGCCACTGAGCTTTTCTACATTAAGAGGCATATTCCTGGTGAGGATCTCAAGCTGCTGGAAAACCACCTCCACTTCCAACATGAAGGGGATGATAACCGTGTCTGTCTGGGAGTCATAACGAAGCTGCAGCTTCACACGGTCCTTGCTGGGGCTCCGAGATCCAAAATGAGTGTATTTCACTTCATCTGGTCCAAATGTGCAGGGAAACCTTTTAGGGGTCAGCATCCCTGGTTTCTGGGCCAAGGGATCATTCTCCAAAACTGTGATGTGGCAGCGGTCACCAGGCTGCACTTCTGTCACCAGGTCACTAAAAGGGTCAAGATATACAGACCTCCCAAAAGGAACCCTGATCCCATTATTAGCAAGGATGGTGTTGTCTTCGTTAGGTCCTGATCTGTGGCGATAGAGGTGAGCAGGGTCAAATGGCTCAGCATCTACTGAGGCAAAAAGGAAGCTCAGAGAAAACACCACAAGCAGGCATCTCAAAACTCCCCGCTTTTTACAAAGTTGGCAACTTAGCAGAGCCATGTCCACTGCTAGTTGCCTTGCAATTCTTTAGCAAGTCAGCAGCGGCAGGCAGGTTATTCTCCCTTGTGGGGAAAAAGCATAAAAAAAAAAAACTTCCTTCAGAATATTTGGCCCTTGACTCTGTCACCTTTCTCTCTCTTTCTCTCTCTCTCTCTCCCTCGCACTCTCTCTCTCCCCCTCTGTTTCTGTGTGGTCACACAGAGACACAAGTGTGGTGAATGCTGCAGCAGTGTGCAGGTAATAATGAAACAGCAGACAGTGACAGGCACAGGCTCCTCCTTCTGTCAGCAGTGGGTGGGAGCCTCCTGCCCCCATAGCTAATTTCAGACAGACCATTGGACAAGACTGTGAAAGTGCCCCTTCAGCCAACACTCACCCTTCTCTCCTTACAGACAAAAAATGTCTGTGTAAGAAAAGTTAATACAATATTGTATTCAGGTTTAAATAAATTTGTTGATATATTTATGTGTGATCTTAGGTATGACGTATATTTATTATT